>NC_071108.1:36670000-36702500 GCF_024256425.1 Clarias gariepinus | reverse complement strand
GAAATCTACTGTACAAATTGAAATATACTGTGCTGTGTGTGCAAATATGCATAGAATAAAGTGACTTTGTGCAGAGGTTATTAAAGTGTCTTTGTGCACTGGTCCAGGATGTAAACGTAAAACTGTAAAATGTAGTGTAGTTGTGAAGATAGGTGTGCAAAGTTATTAAAGTGTCTTTGTGCAATGGTCCAGGATGTAAGCGTACGACATGTAGTGTATATATGAAGGAAGTGTATATATGTTATGTTCAGAGGTGAGCTGAGCCATTTGGAGGGCAACTGAGTATACAGTATATCTAACACTGGGAATAGTTTACACTGTTTAAACATACATATGGTACCTACAGTAGGTTTTTGTTTCAAAAGCTTTATGTTGTGGAAAAAAAGTGAGATTAGAAAACTTGTGTTTCTTGTTCCTTAATTTGCTGCTTTGTAAAGATATTTAGTTTTATTTATTTATTTATTTAATTTATTTAATTTATTTTATTTTGGAAATGTCAGAATTTGTAGATTATTTCATCATTTTGTTCTAAAAAAAATAAATCGGTACTTAAATATCTTTTCACCGAATTTTTACTCTTACTTGATTAATATTTTGGATGATTTCTTTTTTTTTACTTCTACTTGGGTAATACTATTTTAAAGTGCAGCGACTCTTACTTAAGTAAAATTTTTGGCTACTTTACCAACCTCTGGTTATGTTCTTATAATTTACAGTAGTATAAAGAGAGTATAATTTACATTACTGTGACCTGACATGGTTTCGGCCTGACAGTCCTGCAGTATTAAACAATGTCCACTAGATGAAGTCCTTTTCCCTTTATATATAATCATTCTTACATTCTTATATATAAGATGATCATTGACTAAATTCCCTAGGACAAGTTTATCAAATTACAAATGACATGACTTTCTGTTGAGTAGGGTCAAAGACGTGGTGTAAAAGTCATTCAGATCAATAAGATCCAAATGTGAACTGGGTCTCATGCGTATATGTGCAATTGTTTATAGGTAGGTGGTGGAAAAGACGTAGTTGGATTGCCTCCTGTCCAAAATTAGAAAGAAGAAGAAACCAGTCAGGTCATGAACTGTGTGACACCTGTTAATATGCCGTGTGGATGTTTTTATTTTTGTGTACAGTGAAACAAGAAATGCTGCCAATAAATATAATGTCTGAAACAATGTCCAATGAAAAGCATAGATACATATAATAAATCATAAATATCTAATTGTGTGTTTTCTGTTCTCCCCAGGATGATCAGGGTTTAACAGAGGTCTAGTGTATGATGGGAGCATGTCCTAGTGACCAGGAGACACAAGGGAATCGCTGCCAAATTTTCCAATCAAGAAGACACCATTCAAGAGAGATGCTTGTGCCCTTTTTTTCTTACCTTGTAACGGAAGTGTTAGCTGACAAATATGAAAATAATGTGATTATTAAAATGTACCATAATTCTGTATGTACTTGTATAGCAAGAGGGTGTGTGTTACTGAAATTAAGACAATGGCAACATGAAATTAAATGGTCTGTCTATCATCTGCATCAACGTTCGATTCGATCTTTTGGTGGTCCTTCCTTCTGTAGTCAGCGCTCCTTCAGCTAAGTTTGCGATTTCATCCAGGCATCAAGAGTCTCCTGCTCTTGCTTTTGCACATCATGCTTTGTCTCTTTTTTTCGGTTGTTTCCTGGTCTTGTGCTACTGTACCCAATGAAATTTGATATACACCTCCTAGGGGATTTATACAATCGCCACCAAACCAGACCAATATGATCTCAAGATATTGAGGATGTAAACTTGTGAAGGGATTTTTGCTATATCAAGTGGTTCAGCCGTGGCGAGCCCTGAAATGTATGGTACATAGTAATATAATACACTATGTCAAAATTATATTGGTATTTCCGCTTTAAATGCATCTTCTCACTGTGCCCACTGTATGACTGGTGTGACCAGGTGGCGATGCTTGGGCCAGATCATCTTTGTATAACCAAGTGCTGAATATTGGGAAAGAAAGGCATGAGCAGTGTTTAGTTTCAAGAGCAGCAAGATGTAGCAGATACCTTGACTAATTGAGTCATAGGCTCAAAGATTGTTCGTTTGGAGGTCTGTTTTGATGAAGAGTCTCATAGGTCACTGAAACATGAAAGTTCGAAGATTATGAATTCATAATCCATAAAGCCAAACATTTTTAAGTTAAGGAACCCATTAAGTTTTGCCATTAAGATTCATTTAATTTGACATCATTGATGTTATAAAAAAAAAATAAGGATAAAGAGATCTTTGGAGATAAAGTCAGAGAGGCCAGATTGAGGTGGTTTGGACATGTTCAGAGGAGAGATGGTGAATATATCGGTAGAAGGATGCTGAGGTTGGAACTGCCAGGCAGGAGGTCTAGAGGAGACCAAAGAGAAGATTTATGGATACAGTGAGAGAGGACATGAAGTTAGTTGGTGTGAGAGAAGAGGATGCAGAGCATAGGGTTAGATGGAGGCAGATGATTCACTGTGGTGACCCCTGAAAGGGAACAGCCCAAAGACAAAGAAGAAGATGTTATTTAAAAATAAATAAAAACTATTAATGTTTTAGAAACCAACTGTTACAACTGCTGTTTTATTAGGGTTCTGTCCGTCACTAAGAGGCTCCATGCTGCCAGACCAGATGAGCTGTCATCTGTCCTCGTCCTCCTGGACCTCTCAGCGAACCACGGGATTCTCTTGTCTGTTCTTGCAAGCTTTATGGTCTGTGGCACACTTTGCCAATGGCAATGCTTTGCTTCCTACACAGAAGATAGGTTGTATAAGGTGACATGGAGGGGATATACAGCTGCCCCACACACTCTCTACAGGCTCTCCTGGTTTCCCTCTGCACCCGGTCACCTGGTAAGATCTTATCTTCACTATACCGTTGGAATGTAGATGACACACAATGCATACTCTCCTTTCGTCCCTCAGTCACCCAGGATCTCAGCATATCAGACAGACATCTCATCCTGAATGACAGCTCATCTGCTGAAGCTCAATCTGAGTAAAAACCCAACTGCTGTTAATCCCTAGTGATTCATCCCCCCAGTCACGACATTGTAATCTCCCTGGACAGCAATCAGATTACTCTTTTAGCCACTGTCCGCAATCTTGAGGTTGAGCTGGACAATCATCTGTCATTTTCCCCACAGGTTGCTAACCTCACTCACTCTTTTGTCGATGTTTTCTTTACAACATCAGAAGAATTCACCCATTTCTATCTTCACCGGCGAATCTTCCCCAAATTCTTGGATAGGTTTCGTTTCAAAATGTTGCTTGTGTACCTTTTTATACCATATTTTTTCCCTTCCATTTAACTTTCCATTGATGTGCTTGGAACAGTCTGTAAACAGTTAGCCTATTTAGCAATGACCTTTTGTGCCTTACCCTCCACGTGCAGGGTCTCAATGATCGTCTTCTGGACAACTGTCAGGACAGCACTCTTCCCCTGGATGGTGTAGTCTCCTGAGACTATTTAAAGGCTAAGGAAACCTTTGCAGGTATTTTGAGTTAATTAGCTGATAAGTGAGACACTGCAAGTTTCTAATATTAAACTTTTTCACAATATAAAAATTTTCTGAGATACTGAATTTTCATTGTCTGTAAGCCATAGTCATTAAAATAAAAAGAAATAAATGCTCGAAATATATCAGTCTGTGTGTAATAAATCTTTATAATATATGAGTTTCACTTTTTGAATTGAATTACTGAGATAAATCAACCGTTTTTTATAAATTTTTATTTATTGAGATGCACCTATATTTTTTTTATCTAGCATCTGGGGTATTTTGGGGGTCTCAACAAGGTTGAAATCTGCTGCCACCTGAGCAGCTGGGCCCTGGGCGTGTCACATCGTCTTCAAAAAAGATTTTGCGGCATAACTCATACACACTTGTATTTATACATGTGAAACCCAGTACATATTTAGATCTCCTTGAAATGAATAACTTTCATCCTGTATGTCATGGGTTCTACTCAACAGGTCGGTTATTTTGGGTTGTTTACAAAATGCACCCAATAGAATTTGATATACTCCTACAGGCATTGGGGGCAACCAGGCAGAGGATGCAAAACTGTGGAGGGATCCCAAATGGTTCAGTCTTGGCAAGACCTAGAACGTATGGCGAATAGTGGCTAATAACTTTCTTAGTCATATGCAACTATATACAGTTATATAATATATTATGTCATAATGGTATTGGTATTTGCTCTTTAAATGCATGTGCTCCTGTCCTTCTGTTGCACCTGGGTGGCGATGGCACAAGTGCTTGGGCCCAACCATCGTTGCTTGCATATATATGTATATAAAATTTTTCAAGATGGGTGTTGACCATGGTGGCCCTTTTTAAATTGGCCATTTTGGATCCAACTTTTGTTTTTTTCAATGGGAAGAAGGTCATGTGACACATCAAACTTATTGGGAATTTCACGATAAAAACAATGGTGACTGTTTCTGACCACTTATAAGGCAGTTATTAGCAGTTTTCATACAAATGACATGTGAGGGGCGGATTGAAATTGTGTGTTGATGTCTGGTGAACGCAGTAACCGGGTTATTGCAGCAGATTTCAATGCAAGACACCCTACGAGATCACCTATCTCCAATGCTACAGTTAGCAAACTGCTAATAACTGCTTTATAAGTCGTCAGAAGCTTGTAAACAACTTATGAAAGAATAAAGTTACTTTAAAACCAAGCACACCATTGTTTTTATTGTGAAATTCCCAATAAGTTTGAAGTGTCACATGACCCTCTTCCTATTGAAAAAAACAAAAGTTGGATCCAAAATGGCCGACTTTAAAATGGCCACCATGGTCACCACCCATCTTGAAAAGTTTCCCCCTCACATATACTAATGTGCTATAAACAGGAAGTTAATATCACCAACCATTCCCATTTTATTAAGGTGTATCCATATAAATGGCCCATCCTGTTTATATATATATATATATATATATATATATATATATATATATATATATATATATAAATATTTATATAAAATTCCTAAAAGAAAGAATCTTACATTCTTTAATGCTTTAATGTTAATGTTAGTGATGATGATGAACTCCAGCTGGTAGCTTCTCTGTGCAGACTGGAGAGAAAGGATTTCAGCTGAAAGGAAACTATTTAAGATGGTCACAGCCAACCAGGTACCATCAACTGAAAGCTGCTGGAACACCAGTGTCACTGTCTCCAGTCAAGCCAGTTTTAAGTCACCTTGGACTGAAAGTCGAAAGGGCTAAAGTTCATGGACTGAAATCCACACCTTAAAACACCATTAAAGTTTTCAGCTGAGCACATGGACAAAGCCAAAGCCTGCTGGGGGAAGGCTAGAGGTGTGTTTGGAGAAGTGGAACAACATAGTAGCTGTTGGTGTTGAGAATGGATGGAATCATGAAGTAGAAGGAGAACCTCAGAATTTTCCAGCAGAACCTCAAGTTATCAGCTAGATGGTTAAAATCTGGATAAATTTTGGGTTCAACACACATCAAACCTGGTTGTAGAATGGACAAAGCAGGATAACTCTCAGGTTCTAGATTCTCAACCAGAAATTTGTAGATGGTGCTTAAAGGTCGGTCTGTTTAACTGTAGTAACTAAGGAAGAGTAATCGCTGATGGCCATCAAAGGCTTCGGCTAAAGCTGTACCTCACTCAGGGCTGTTTAACCAAATGTTAGGTGTGTATGATTTTGACTGATTCCAGAAAACACAAAACAACTGTGTGTGTTGTGTATAGGGTCGTTGGTGTTAATCATGCTTTAATAACGAAGAGGTGTGTTGAGTTTCTCACGACTCTCCACTTTCACAGGGTCACTGCTATAAACTAACACTGTGTGTGCTGAATGCAGCTTTACATAGACACACACACACACACACACACACACACACACACACACACACACACACAGACACACACACACACACACGCGCGCGCGCACACAGACTGCCAGTACTTGACTATATTTAACCTCACTGCTTCTGATATTACATATCAGAGTACAGGATCATCCAGACGCTGCAGATTACAGAGAGACAGACAGGACTGGGGGAGAGACATAAAGAGACAGACAGGGAGTAAGAAAGGGAGAATAGGAAGAGAGAGACAGAAACAGACAAAGAGGGAGTGAGACAGACGGGGAGATGTGGAGAATAGGGAGAGAGAAAGAGAGAGAGAAAGGCAGACAGGGAGGGATAGTGAGAGAGAGAGGGAGTGAGAGGGGAGGGAGTGAGAGAGAGAGAAAGAGAGAGAGAGAGAGAAAGGCAGACAGACAGGGAGGGAGTGAGAGAGTGAGGGAATGAGAGGGGAGGGCAGGCAGACAGACAGGAAAGTGGAGGGGAAAGAGATATGGACAGATGTAAATTCTCACATTGATTTTCATTTGTCTCTTTATTTAAATTCATAAATTGCACATTTGTTTTAAAAAAAAAATCACAGTCACACAGACAAATCATTTCTGTACAAACATAAATTTGCTTTCAACAAAAGGTGTGAAATAAAAACATGATCAATAACAAACTGTGTGCACTAAAGGAAGAGCAAGAGGAGAAATTGAATGTTTACAGTTTACCCGGTGTAATGAGAGTCTGTCTCACTTGAAGCCTACATCTAATCACCTCAAACATCATCTCTTACCGCGTCCTCCAGCACAGCAGCCAGGAGCCATGTGTAAGTGTTACCGAACTGTTTGTAAATCTCATTTATGTGACTGCTGTGATTAAATAAAAAAATAATAATCAACTCGGTATCATCTGCATAATCTGAGACAGGCTTTCATTACTTCTTGGATACATTCGCCTCGTAGCTTCAGCATAAACCGCAGAAGGGCCGTTAGCAGGCGCGTCTTAGCTAAGAGAGGTGTAAGCTTTAAGCTATGTATATTTTTGGATCATTTCCTTTAAAAATTGATCTCATGTAATTAACGTTTTTTTCATACAATACTCATTTAATTTAATTACTGTTGCTCCGATTCTCTCAAACTTTTCAGAAAAGTATTAATTGTTAAGTTGTTCACTTCATGCTTTGCAAAAAAGATAAGACAGTAAGCTCACCAGTAGGAGGAATTTGATGACGTGTACCAGTGTGTATTTAATGCTGATTGTAATGAACGTTATGAACACATATAAACGCTGGATTTTCCCACTCGCCTTTCTGTACCAGAATTCACACTTGCCACAGCTTTGAAATGTATAAAATTTGACAGATTAGCCATAAACACTGTACAGTGCTGCAGGGGCGCGTCTAAGCCACTATCGATCAAGATATCTGCTTTGCCCTGTGAGTCCATCAGAGGTCATTGTGAACCCCATGGTGCGAGTATTCCAGGTCAGCATCCTCTGCAGGCTCAGATGGTGTGCTGAAAAAAACAAAATCATTAACACGCATCTGTACAGGTCAATATTGTGATCATGGAGTGTTACGCTAAATTTAAGCTCTTAAGCTGCGTGGAGTTTCACATGCGGGTTTTCTCAGGGTTCCCCAGGTTCAGCCGAGGTGACGGCTTGGCTAAATTACATATTAAATAAAATATTTAGAAATTAAGTTTTAAATGCGTGTCCTGCAATAGAATTCTCACTTCTTACTTACATGCTTCAGAAACGTCCCCTGACCAAGAGAAAGTGCTTATGGAAGATGAATGAAGAGCTTATCTAAGAAGTAGTGATTAGCAAATTTCAGCAAGTATTCATCATTGGATACATATTTTTGGTCTAAAAATAAACCGCAATCCCAGATGTTATCAGGCTGAGCTGCAAAGAGCATGAGTACACAAAGCAACTAAATAATTATGCATCAAGCACGACTAATAGACTAATAGAACACAAGCAGCAGGAAACCCATGCATGGTGGTACACCAGCACCAGGTAGGTGAGATCCTGAGATGTTTACACACATGATGATGTGATTAGAATGTAGGGTCTCTGCAGGTGTGATCAGCCTGGTTCTTTAGTCTCATAGTGGCCCTCTTCAAATGGGTCTGGATTAATGTCCAGACCTACTCACTGCATCGAAACTAAACATACACCTCTCTATTGCGGATCCAAGAAAACAAGCATGGCGGGTAACCAAGGACATACTGCAAGGGTTATTCAGGTAGATGAGAGCCAGGCAGTTCTTGGCACATGGGAGAAATATTACTCGGATGTCCCTGGCAGTTTTCACAATGACAATGCAAATCAACTTCCTGGTGTACTCTTTCTTCACCTGCATGTCAGACTCTGAAAGGAGACTTGTAGGCAAAACTCACATTGCCTGAAGAAGGCCTTCGATGTCTGGTATCTCCACCAGTATCATGATGTTACCTTTCAATTCTTTTGATTGTGTAAAGCTGCTTTGACAAAGACAATTGTTAAAAGTGCTTTACAAATAAAATTGAATTGAAAATTGAATTGAATTTCCAGCCCAGGAGGTGTGAGTAGAGTCATACCAGTAGGAGCTACAGGGTTTGAAAAGACAATTATTAGAACTGTATAAAGACATAAAAGGTGTTGTGTGTGTGTGTGACTCCAGGGCATCCAGTAACTGGTGATTTGTATCTCCTGTCAGATGGTCTATGGGTCATCACCTGAGACTTTGGTTAATTACCAGTTGACATCCTACAGAATGCAACCAATTAAGAAGGTGGGGCCTTGGGATCAAGATTGTAAGTATGTGAAAGGGCAGCATTGTTCTTTGATCGCAGACTATTTCTGGTTGCCGGCATCTTCTGAATGGAGGATGAACCTCAAAAGGAGCTTTTTCTCACTTTTTGCCACAAACTCATTTCCACTCTTCTTGTGATCAAACAGCACTTATTTCCTTACAGCACTTATTTCCTTATGATTGTATGGCACCAAACCATTTTTAAGACTTTACACTAAACCTCAAGGCAATATTCAAGCTGGAAGTTCAACTTCCTGTCTACCTGGTGGAGAGAACAGCGTTCACTGCATGCACCCTTCTGGTCATCTTTAGTTTCTAAAAGAAAGTCCTCCAGACAGAAGGTTGTCGAAACTTGTTAAAATGAGAATGGGTGGTCAAGACCATGCTGAATCAGGGGCAGAAACATCCTGCTGAGTTCCAGACTGATGTTTACTTGGTCTTATGGTTTGTGCCTTAGTTTTGCCATTAAGTAGATAGATTGGTAGATAGGAAGTGTTGTAGAAATGTACCATAAATATTGTGATACTTGTCATAATGTTTGGACTTTACTATTAGGAAATTGCACATTTAGGCAAAGTTGCACTTTTTGTGGCACTGATGTGTGTAGAGCTATAAAGTACTTTAGAATAGGATTGCTAATATAAAAAAGGTAGCAGAAACAAGTTTAAAAAAATAAGAGCTAAGCACTACACAAGAAATGTAATGATCTAATGATATCTAATAGCAATAACACTGGGTTTTTCCTGCAACCCGATAGCCTTAGAAGTAACTTCGATTATTTACACAGTCAAATAAAAGCTTTTGCTTTAAGTTTAAGCTTACACTCTGTTCACATGCTGACAAGAGGACGTCACGCTGTATTTAAAATATCTGTATGTTTGTGTATTTGTGTTCATACCGTAGTGAAGTGTACGATGCAGAAGGTCATAATTATGAGTATGCCGATGATGAAAGAAGCGATGCCCATGTGGAGAGCTTTTCTCCCCAGACGGTGCGCTCCATCGTAATCCTCGTTATCATAGCTGCTCTGAGACTGACAAGGAAAAAACACAAAAGTACAATATTAATCATTTTATTACAATAAGCACAAGTGAAAACTGTGGGGCATCATACTGTCAAAGCCTACTCACCCTTGACTGCTCGTAGCCAATCAGAACACTCTGTACTGCTCTCAGCCAATCATAACACTCTGTACTGCTCTCAGCCAATCAGAACACACTGTACTGCTCTCAGCCAATCAGAACACACTGTACTGCTCTCAGCCAATCAGAACACACTGTACTGCTCTCAGCCAATCAGAACACACTGTACTGCTCTCAGCCAATCAGAACACACTGTACTGCTCTCAGCCAATCAGAACACACTGTACTGCTCTCGGCCAATCAGAACACACTGTACTGCTCTCAGCCAATCAGAACACTCTGTACTGCTCTCAGCCAATCAGAACAGACTGTACTGCTCTCAGCCAATCAAAACCTACTGTACTGCTCTCAGCCAATCAGAACACACTGTACTGCTCTCAGCCAATCAGAACACACTGTACTGCTCTCAGCCAATCAGAACACACTGTACTGCTCTCGGCCAATCAGAACACACTGTACTGCTCTCGGCCAATCAGAACACACTGTACTGCTCTCAGCCAATCAGAACACTCTGTACTGCTCTCAGCCAATCAGAACAGACTGTACTGCTCTCAGCCAATCAAAACCTACTGTACTGCTCTCAGCCAATCAGAACACACTGTACTGCTCTCAGCCAATCAGAACACACTGTACTGCTCTCAGCCAATCAGAACACACTGTACTGCTCTCAGCCAATCAGAACACACTGTACTGCTCTCAGCCAATCAGAACACACTGTACTGCTCTCAGCCAATCAGAACACACTGTACTGCTCTCAGCCAATCAGAACACTCTGTACTGCTCTCGGCCAATCAGAACACACTGTACTGCTCTCAGCCATTTAGAACACTCTGTACTGCTCTCAGCCAATCAGAACAGACTGTACTGCTCTCAGCCAATCAAAACCTACTGTACTGCTCTCAGCCAATCAGAACACACTGTACTGCTCTCAGCCAATCAGAACACACCGTACTACATACAAATATGTGAAGCATCATATCTTCGCATATTATGTGTTGCTATGCTAGCATGTGTAAAACACTACACATGTAAGATTTGTACTCATTAGCGGTGTTGAGGTCCTCCCAGGGATTAACAGATCAGATGTAACTCATAAAACACATAGAGACTTGAGGGACATAGTGTAGATGCCAGTCTGCTTTTGGTGCAGCAGGTCAGGTTCAGTGACGCGGGATAAACACACTACAGACGCTGTGAAGTTTCCCTTAGCTTCATGCAGCTAACGCTTCAGTTCATAGTGCACAACCCTATAAATAATCTTTACCGCCTGCACTGAAAGTGTGCTGGTGTCATAACATGTCTCCGTCCCTTGGTGACATTTCCACCTGTGCATGGCCCAGTCAGTGTATGCATGTTCCCTCTTCCTAACTTCTCCAGACATTATGTTTCCATATTGCTAACCTCCCTGTATCCTGTGTGTGGGGTGATATTTTCCAAAATACTCCAGATCAACAACCACTTGTATTTCTAGAGTCAGGGTTTCCCAGAGTCTTATGTTCTTTCGAGGTTTGTTCCAGGGTTCCCAAGACCACATGTCCTCAGATTCGTATGATTCTGATGCATCAGGTTTCCTGGCCATCCCAGGTTCTATATTGTTAATGTTTTACGTTTCCAAATATTCATAGCACGCTCCTGTAGATTCCGAGTGATGTTTTTGTATTCCCACGAACCCATGGTGCTTTTATAAACAAGGCCCTGGGTTCCTGTATGGCATGTATTCTAAGGTCTAAGTTTAACTTCCCTTTGCCCTATTTTTCCATAATTTTATCTATGTCCCTCAATCCTAGATTTGTTGTGTTAGCATGCTACTGTATGTTCCAACACTCTTATCTCTCCTATGTTCCTGGTTCCTATGCTTCTAGATCCTTATTTTTCCTGTATAATTTCTCCTAATGCTTTATGTTGCTAGATTGTTATCTTCTCTCAGTTTGATGGTTCTTTCTTCCTAGAACTTGGTGTCCCAAAGGCCCTATGTGTCCATGGGAACTAGAACCTCATTTTCCCCAAAACCCTCAGTTTTAAGCCACATAATTTTAAAAGATGGCGCAGAACTTTCAACAGAATATTGATGCAGTAATTTGGACTTAAAACTGGACAGAATGCTGGACTAAAGCTGGAGAGAACATTGGACAGAACATTACTAAGTAATGATAAAGTGTTAATAGGTAGCACAGTGGCTGCGCGGTTAACACTGTCAACTTGCAAATCTAAAAACAAGGGTTCGAATCTTACCTCTGGCCTGTGTGTGGCCTTTGTTGTTGGGTCAGGGGTAGCTCAGTGGTTAAGGCATTGGCCAGGGGTAGCTCAGTGGTTAAGGCATTGGCCAGGGGTAGCTCAGTGGTTAAGGCATTGGCCAGGGGTAGCTCAGTGGTTAAGGCATTGGCCAGGGGTAGCTCAGTGGTTAAGGCATTGGCCAGGGGTAGCTCAGTGGTTAAGGCATTGGACTACAGTTCAGAAGGTCCCAGGTTCAAACCCCACAACCACCACGTTGCCACTGTTGGGCTCTTGAGCGCGGCCCTTAACTGCTCAGATGTGTAATGAGATAAAAATGTAAGTTGCTCTGGATAACAGCGTCTGCCAAATGCCTAAATGTAGTGCGCACTACATTACGAGTGACACTAACAGAACTGCGGTGGACTTTTTCATGTTCGGCAGTAAAACATCCCACACCTTACTGTTCTTCAATCAGTTCTTTTATGAAGCCTGATTGTGTTTTCTCTCTCTCACTTTTGCTCTCTCTGTATATATATATGTGTGTGTGTGTGTGTGTGTGTAATAATCAGATGGCAGATGGTGTGATTTGAGAGTGTGTTACGATTCAGGACAGACGACAGCACAGTCAACCTGAAACCTCAGATGCGTTTCGCTTTTCTCCCTGCTGCTGCTGTGCGTGCACACACACACACACACACACACACATACACTCAAATCTGAGCTTAACTGAATTGAAGCAGACATGTGGTGAGATTCTGAACGGCGCAGACCATTTCCCAGACGGACGGGGGAGTGTGATGGAGAGAGTTTTTTCAGATTTATATATAACCTGATATTACACCGATTTAAAACAAAATATATTTTAAATCAGATAGATGAATTAAGACCAGAGACACTGTTAGAAAACCCCTTTAGGGTTCTTCCCTTGTTTCTGTAAGAAAACTCTTAAATGTTCCATGTAGAACCTGATAACACTTTCAGAATTCTGTTAGAAAGCAGCGATGTTTCACTACTGGAGAGGTTTCTAAGTAATTCCTTTACTTCAAAGAGAAGAACCTTTAATTATCCAGTGCATCCTTTGATCTAGGAGTGTGTGTATAACCTGGGTAAGTGTGTCGCACAAAATACAAATTATTGCTGATTTATTTTCTTATCATTAAAATCATTAAAATTATTATGCATAAACATACACTGTACAACAACAACAACAAATAAATGAATAAAGGTTCTTATTCTCTAAAAAGGGAACTGTTTCGGAGGAGAATAACTGCTGATTCAGCTTAATTTTAATCTTTCTGTATTCTATATTTAGAAAAAAAATGACTTTAAAATAATTTCAGGATACAAATGACTAAAATGCTAACTTGACAGGCATCGCATTTCAAATTAAAGCACGTGTCTGACTTTCTCAGGCTAAACTGTTGTGTCTTTAAACTTCACATGGCAGTGAAAACTTAGTCCTACGCCTTTTCTGTTTAATATTTATGAATTGAATTCTTCTTCTGCAGTCTTTGTTCCATCAGAATTTCGGTGCTATTTAAAAGGAGGTCCAGTCCCTCACTCTCGTCTCCTCGAGGTGTTAAATCTATTATTCTGAAGACACGAGTAACACACGGATCGACGTTAGATATTGTGTGTGTTTCAGATCAGAGTTTGTCAATGCTGTAGTTCTCAGCAAATGCACAAGACATTGAGGTTGAGGTGTGAAAAGTCAAACCACCCTTTCAGCACTTTCTCATGACACTGAGGCAGAATAAAACATTTGGGTTCTGCTACATGACCGGAGAAGACGCGCAGAGACACTGTTACTGACGCTCAGGTAGACTGTTTATACTGTATTACTCAATATTCCTCTCTGAACACCTGTCTGTGTTTGTGTACATGTTCATTCTCAATGTACAGTGTGTGTTTGTGTAAAAGCACGATGTATAACAGAGATCAGAATTGCAGTAAAGCTTGTAAAAAGCTAATAAAAGAAATCTTAAGTACATATGAATTACACCTGTATAATATATCACATTTTAAACAAAGTAAGATCAAAAGCACAGAATTCTTCTTTGGTGAAGAAAATATTTTTTATTGATATTCTACAAAATTTGTGAGCCTTTTTATAGAACGTTAAACATTTTTAAAAGTTTTACTATTGTGTATTATTATGGTTTATATTTTTAGTTTTGACTGGACTGTTTCTGAACTTGAAAAAGAATCTACATCTGGGAAATTCCAGATGTTGCACCTTATTGCCCTAATTTACATAAGAATCTGTGTTAATTAGGGTTTTTTTTCAGATTTTTTTCAGGTCAGATTTGTTGTGTAACCTAAATGTTGGACTTTGTTTTTAAAGGCTTACACCTAACAAGGTAAAACAAAAAATGTGACAAATATGTAGTTGTAATAAATAGACTGCAGATAAACAAAATTACTTATAAAATTGTATTTGTGTTTGTGTTTATTTAAATAAAAACTAAAAAATAAAAATTAATTGGCCAAAGCATTATAAAGTACGCATACAGTTTGTACCATGTGTGTGGTGTGTACAGTGTGACATATATATATATCCTCCTTTATATCTAAAATTATATGCTCTAAATAAAAACTTTCCAAATTAAATATAAATGATTTATTGTGTATATCCTTTATTTATTATATTTTACATTATTGTAATGTTTCCTTCTAGATTTATTGTAATGACATTTTGTAATTCCTAATAATATCCCATGTAGTATATTTAATATATACATATAAATATTAATTAATTAATATATGCAGCTACTGTATATAGATATAACTCAAAAATGGACTTTCAATACAGCACAAAAGAAAATTAGCAATATAAATAAAACAAATATTACATTAAATTATTGAAAGGATTCATATCAGACTTAATATGTAAAAAAATAAATTTTAAAATGGAATAGTCAAATAAATAAATCTCTGTAAAAATCCACTGCAGTAAAGCAGATTATTGAATATTAATGTCTTGGGAAAAAATCACTGTTTGAAAACACTGTCGAATCTCAAAAACAATGTTAAACCTTATGCCTTCCAATTATTATTATTATTATTATTATTATTATTATTATTATTATTATTATCATATGTTCATTTAAATTTGTACATTTATTGCTGTTCAATTAAACAGGACTATTTAAAGCTGTTGCGTGCGAATACAAGAATGAATAATAACTGTGCGGGTGGACAGGCGTGGCATTTGAAACATGCACTCACACACACACGCACACACACACACACAGTCCTGCATATATCTTTACTCTGCATTCATGTGTGGGTGTGTGAAAGCGGTGTGTATTGGGTGTGTGTGCACCCTTACACACTTTGTGCAGGCTGCTGATACTTGAGGCTTGTCTATTTATAACGCTTATGAGTCTGACTGAATCATGAGAAGGCAAGTGTTTGGTAAGATTTCACAATCTGAATCTCCGAGGAAGGAAACTAGTGGGACAAGCGAACACTGATAAAGGAACCGAGGAAGAAATATTATATATTATAGTGATGTGAAGGAGGAAAGAAATTCATTGTCTCACTCATACAGCTTGTTAGTACCATTAAGGAGCGCGAGTGTGAGCGAGAGAGAGAGAGAGAGAGAGAGAGAGAGAGAGAGAGAGAGGTCTCTACAAAGTGATCTGATTTAAGTTTGATGAATTCATTAACACTTCATTTGGGCCACAGTCATCAACTTTAAGGTTGAAATAGACCACTACTAAATAAAATAAAATAATGTAATGGACGTACCATCATAGAGAAGACGAGCGCCACGATGTTGATGGGCCACGCAGGACAGAAACATGTGAAAATGGTGAGGAAGATGTAATTTCTCAGAGGTGGTGGAGTTTCTCCTTCGGTTCCTCGCTCCAAACTGTGATCCACGCTGCTGTCGATCGAACCTCTCACCTTCTCCACGGATCGTGAAAGTCCAGGACTCATGACGAATCACACACCCATACACAATATCCGAAATATGCACTTCACCGGATAGAGTTAATATAAACAACGTATGATTAGGGAAAAAAACAAGGAGGTGAGTCCAGAGCAGAGAGAGAGACCGATAGAGAGAGGAGGGAAGGAGAGAGAAAGTGAAGCCTGAGACACTCAGCAGAAAAAAACGAGTGAGTTGGAGATGGGATACGGCTTAATTACCTCCAAGGGTGTTGGAGTGAAAGTGAATATCATCCCACTTCAGAGAGAGAGAGAGAGAGAGAGAAAGAGAGAGAGACTCGGAGAGATGTTGTAATGAACTGAACATTTCTGAGACGGATTTGAATGTTAATGTTTATTTATCATTGTTATTCTAACTGTGAAAGTGATACAGTTGAGGATCAGATGCTTTTCCATTCAGGGAACGTGAGAGAGGTCAGGATGGAGGACACACAGCACTTCAGCATTAACACACACACACAGACAAACACTGATGGAGAAAGCAGACGAGTATGTTCACACTAACAGAAACCATGAGGCATGAGGCAGCTTCCTTCTTCTCCAATAAACTGCACAAAGCAGCTGGTGTTCCTCTCTTTGTTTGTGGATTATTAGCACATGGTATCTCACAGAGTTTTTCTGGAGAAACACACTAATACAGTCTGAGTGTAAACTCTTATCTCTGCATCTTCTCACAGATTGAGAGTTTTGTTGAGGTTATTACCTGCTGAAAATCCAAAGCACCGATTAGCTGTGCACCACATGAAGGGTTTGAGCTGCAGAAGCTCTTCACAGTCGTCCTGATCTGTAAACTTTAAACCTGAATGTTTGCCATGAAAGACAACTACATAATCTAAGATATAATTACATTAGATGGTAGGAGACCCTTCCCATCCTGAAGAGCATACATTTTTGTCATGGCCACTTAAGAACAGCTAGTGCATTTTAATGAAAATGAATAACTTCTGATAATATACACAAGGTAATAAATGTTTGTGCACGTTTGATCCACCATGTTTACTAAACACCTGGTGAACAGAATAATAGGCCTACATGATGCCACATGATGCTGCTTTGAAGGTTGGAAGATACTTTCTGAATAGAATAGTTCTGAAGTTCTCATGAGCTGCTTCACTGGAAAGCCTGTAGCTTTGATCTGAAAATCTGCCTAGTAAATGTAGTTTGGTCATTTCTGTAGTTTGGTGTTTCCAGCAGCTGTTAGCTGAGTTGAATAGGAAGATGGTGGATATTCTGTTTCACTCAGATGGGTAAGATGGATATTACTCTCTCTCCTGAGATGGTGAGCCTCCCTCTGCTTTGTGAACTTTATCACATTATAAATGAAAGAACACATTTTCCCTTCTACATTCCCTGTTTCTCATCAAATGATCAGAGTTGCTATGCGAGTGGGTAACGCAGCATGGACTTGGATCCCCATAGAGACATGGACCAACATGTAATAGTAAAACATAAGTCACTCTTCACACCTGCATGTGGATTCCAAAAACAATCCTCTTCACAGTGCTCCCAGGAAACTCCCAGGATACTGTCTTATGGCAACAACATGGAGAAGGTTTGGCACACTTTCGAGAGCATTATTAAATGAAGTGAGGACTGTCCAGAAGCTAGATGGGTAGTCACTCCTATTCCACTGTTCACCAGCAAAGACCAGCATGCTTACCATGCCATATGTGCTAAAGAAGCAGCTGACTACAGCTGCCCGTAGCCTACTCCTATCAGAGGGAGGAAATATTGTTCTGCATTGGGCTCTCCTAGCACCAAGTTCTACAAGTGCTCCTTCAGGGCCAAAGAAGTGCCTTAACCCAAACTGGGTCCAACCCAAATGACTGACTGCTGCAGAAGTAGCTTAAAGTGCCATGCTGGAAAGGGTCCTACTGGCAGAGAAGGTGAAGGAAGCCCTCAACCTTTGACACCCTCACAATCTGCACCCAAGAGATGTGAAAAGGCAGACTAACCCCATAGCATTGAAGATCTCCCTGTCTGTGAACCCTCACATAGAGACCCAGCTCTCTTGGGTGCCTGGTGATGCCTTGATGCCTGCCTGGTTAGTTGATGGCTCCACTACCCTGTTCCAACACAAGCACCACCATCAGCATCACAATGAATGGAACACCAGCAATACACTGTACAATAAAGATACAAGGAGTTTCAATAGCTCATCCCTGCCCCAGGACTTCAGGCTGGGAGGAAGCCTCCTGTTTACTTGTGTTTACAGGTATGTCTAGGAGGTCACCAACAATGAGTTCACCACTGACTCTAGTGGATAGCCCACTTTAAAAACAGTAATGCCTGGATAACCTATTGTTATGGGTCGAACATTGAGCAGGAACCCAGCATGGCACTGTTGTTGGACTGTCATGGAGGTTAGGCTGGGGGTCAGGTCTTTCCTGAAGTGAGGAGAGGCCATGGGTATTTGAGGCATCAAGCCTTCATCTTGCACACAAAAGCCCTTTATCAGTTCCGTCTTTTTCCCATCAATGCTGCAGCAACACCTCCAGTCTGCCTCCCTCTGCTATGATGTCTGCAGCCTCCACTGCCCTGCTCCACCACCATCACACCCAGCTGTGAGTCACTGAGTAAACCACGGCACTGAGCACCCTTTACATCACAGGATAGTCTCTCTCTCTCTTCCCCTCCCTGCACATTATCAATAAAGGAGCACTTTCCCCCACTCCATTCCATGTCTATGTCTGTGTTCTGCCCGCCAAATCCCTTGAGCTGCTCCTGTACATATACACTTTAACTCGTTTAAAGTGAAGGAGTGCTGCTGGGTTTACTGCTCATCCTCTCAGCCAGTCTGTTGATTTGATGTCAGTTGCTGAACTGGGTGTTGCAGGAACCACCTTGAATTTCTGATTAGAAATTAAGATCTGAGAAGGTTATCTGTTTTCTTTGTTTGTTAAGATTACGAGGTATGATCTATCTTACGTGGAGCACAGCCTTAACCACGGGAGGATGTGTTAAGTTTATAGTGCGGCTTTATTGCATTAAGCTCCAGTGAGGCAACAGATACAGCAGAACATCTTCAGTCAGGGCTAGAAGAAGAAACCTACAAAAGAACTTAGATTCAGCAGATTCAGAGATGGATTAGTGTTCGGGGTGTGGGCGGATTTTGTGCCATTTTGTGTGACACTGTGTGTGATTTAGTGAATCATGGCGACTAGTGTTTTTGACTTCCATTCTTAGTGTCACTAGCTGAGTTAGCTTATTAGTGTTACTAGCTGAGTTAGCTTATTAGTTATACAAGCTGAATTAACAAATATTTAAATTAACAATTTTTAATTTCTTTTCTTTACTATTTCTAAAAGCGGGTAAACATGCATAGTGGTTTGTTATCCACATTAACATCACAGCTGTAATGATCTACATCCTGCCACAGGCATGTGCAGAAGCTTTTAATCTTCATACGTGAAGTGCGAGATCTCATTCTCTATAACACTCTCCTCCTGGTAACTGTGCCTATATAATATTATATCTGAACTATTTACTCATTGTGTGTGTGTGTGTGTGTGTGTGTGTGTGTGTTTAGCCTCTTTTACCCTGACCAACAAACTCACACTATGCAGTTGAAGAGGAATATGACACACACAGGGAGGACTGCGTGTCGGCTCTTTCTGGTTGTCCTCCTCACAGGTGAGAGTCTAAACTCATTTAACTTAGAATTTATTACAATTAATTTATAAATTGTGTGCGCTAAATATAAACACGAAAAGGCTTTTGTGAATAAGCAGCGGAAAATATAACGCTGATTTCAATTCAACTTTATTGGAAGAAATTTGTACCTACCATTGAAAAAATATATTTTAGAAATATGTTAATTAGAAATAGAAATATTTGAATTACATACCATGAATGAAAAAAAAATAATTCTGTCACTTTAAATAGTTTGTGTGTCTGTAGGATGTGTGTGTGGATTAAACCTGACCGTGTGGCAAACACCACCACACGTAACTGCAGTGTCGGGAGAGCGAGTGGACATCACCTGTCACTTCACACTCTGGACATCACGGGCAGGACGACTTAAAATACAGTGGAGGCAAAATAACCACACAGTAGTTCTAAATGGAACTTACAATGTATCTATAATAAATCCTAACATTTCAACTCATGTGACTAAATCTCACACACTCACACTACACTCAGTGAATGAGAGCCACAGTGGAGTGTATTACTGCAGTGTGTGGCAGGATGTTCCTGTGCTCGGAAACAAAACTTATGGCAGAGGAACCGAGCTCATCGTAGGTGAGTACATGTTCTGATATGTTGAAAATTTCCACATTTTTATAATAATTCAAATTTGTTAATATTTATTTTATGCAATTTTTTAAACACGTTACTACTTACAGAAAATAGCCACAATATTTAATCATTAGACCGTGTGCTGTTCACGTCCCTGTGAATGAGCTGTTACTATGGAAACCATAAGGAATTACAAAATATAAAATAATTAAATATATTCTATAATATATTTAATTCTAATGTATACAGACTCCACTCTGGGAAACAACACAGACAACACTGACACACCTGATCAGGGTGAGAAGTCAGGAATATGGATGGCAGTTTTAGGTTCAGCGCTGATTCTTGTCTGCGTTACATCTCTGACATTCTGTATACACCGAGGTGAGTGATAAACATCAGAGTAATATACAGATAAGATGTTAAGATGTTTATAGAATATAAGTATAAATAATTTGACCTGGTGGTAATAAGGGACCTTTGTTTTACATCACAGCGTCTGATTACAGCTTCATAAACTTTCTCCAAAAACTTTCTACAGATCGCTGCATGAAAGGAAATAATGAAAATCAGGTAATATCTATCTATCTATCTATCTATCTATCTATCTATCTATCTATCGGAATAGACAAATGGAATTCAAATGTAAAATCTATATAAGAAAATTTTAAAATTCATTTTTAGATTTGCATTTACCTTATTTAACTTATTTTGAGCATAATTTGTTGGAGCCACTTAGCAGTTTAATGTAATATCCTACAGTACTAGATGCTTATTTATTTATTTTTTAACATTTAGGCATTTGGCATAAATTCTTATCCAGAGCATTTTATATTGGAGAGTCAACCCAAATACCTAAGAAATGCTAAAAAAAAAAAAAAACACTTAATATGCTACGTGTCTGATGGCTGTCAAAGGTTTTGACAAATTTTATAAAATAAATTAAAAGAAAATAGTAGTATGTTAGTATGTTGTTCATTTTAATAAATGTTTAATAACAGAGTTTCTTTGTAAAACTAAAAAAGTGACATTTTTATTGTATTGTATTGTATTAATCTTTTTATCTTCAATTGAAATTGAAGTAATTTTTTATTAGATTATGAATGAAATGATACATAAACTACTACCAACTAATGGTACAGAAACTGGTTCTGTGTTGTAGACGGCACAGACAGATGATGTGGGTGTTGTTTACGCTGCAGTGAAAATTCACAAACATCATGAGGAGAAAATGACACAGGAGGTAAAAGTAAGAACTTCATATTTTATTCATTTTATTCATTCATGTTTTATTCATTTGTTTTGTATTATGTTTTGTGTAACACTAGTTATAGTGGAGTTGTGATTGTGAACATAGTGTGGGTTTAAATCATCCTGTGTTTCTGTACAACTTTATTTATTAGATTGATTGTTAAAATTTTATTTGTTTGTCTTGTTTACAGGCCAGTGACGCTCCAGATGTGGGATGTGCAGCAGATACAGATGAGGTTTTATATTCAGACATTCGCATAAAATCATAACAATTTATGATAATGTAACAATATAATGTAAAAGATAAAAAGTGTAATGTTTATATAATGTATATTTATATAATGTTCTATAATGTATATAACTGTAAAAAATAAAAGCACTGTAAATCACAAAAAATAAAAAATAATTTAAAAACTTTCTGAATTAGTGCGTAATTACTATTAAATACTCATTTTAGATTATATACTAAAAATGCAATACAAATCTGTATTTTCTCCTGAACTTTATTACTGCACTCACTAATGTTAACTGTTTTTATTGAGTTTTTAATAAATCAGAATAGAAATTTGATGATATTTGTTGTTGTATCTGTAAGTGTTTTTAAACTTCAGTGTATTTTCTCAGTTGCAAACTTTTATTTGAATGCTGAAAAGTTTTACAGCCACACAGAAATGTTTCTTTGACTTTGCTTTACATTAACAGTGCAATTAATTTAAAAAAGCAAAAATAAAATGTAATAATAAAAATAATGAAAAAATAATTTCCATATATGTAGAGAGAGACTTAACTTTATATAGAGAGAGATACAATGTAAAATTCACTGCAAGGTGTGTGTGTGTGTGTGTGTGTGTGTGTGTGTGTGTGTGTTTACGTGTGCATGCGTGCATGCATGCATGCATGCGTGTGTGTGTGTGTGTGTAAAACCACATATACAGCCTGACCATCAAACACAATCTGAACAGAAACAAACAAACTTGACACACACCTTGAAAACCGCATGCTGTATTTTTTTGAGCATCATTCTCACGGGTAAGACTTCATTCTATTGTCAATTAGTCATCAACAATTAACAATCAACCTGTTATTAAAATAACATTTAAATTAATCACAAATTAAAAAATTATTTCTTCTTTTAAAGTAGTTAATATTAAGAGTTTTGGACATTTTAACATAAACATTTATTGTAATAAATGCATAATTATAATTTATTATTATTATTATTATTATTATTATTAAATATATTTTACAGAAACATGTACAGCAATTTAATTAACAACAGAATATCTTATATACACAAGGGTAAAAATAAACTAAATAAAAATTGTCAATTTAATTTAAAAAAGTGTAAAAACAAACACTAAAGTAACAGAACAATAAATAATATTGTTAAAAGATTTAAAAGGTTTAACCCTTTCATTAAACATTAATCAAAATAAAATTTATAATTGATTAAAAACCTTAAAATTTACTACTATTTTATTTTATATTTAATTTTATTTGTTTTATTATATAAAAATACAGTACCAGTCAGACTTTGGATACACTTTCTAATTTCATGGTAAAAAAAAATAATAATAAATAAATAAATATATATATATATATATATATATATATATAATATATATATAATAAAAATAACAAAAAACAAAACATTGTTTATATATATATGTGTGTGTGTGTGTGTATGCGCGTGGGTGTGTCAATTTGTGCTTGTGTGTGTGTACATGTGTATAAATGCACACATACAGCCTGACCATCAAACCCAGTCTACATTACACAGAAACACACACCATGACACACACTCTAAAAACCGCGTGCTGTATATTTTTGAGCGTCATCCTCACGGGTAAGACTTCAGTCCTCACGATCCTCGTTTAACAGTGTGATTGTGATTGTGTGTGTAATGTGATGCTCGCTCGAACATCAAACCTTTGATTTGTGTGTCTGTAGGATGTGTGTGTGGATTAAACCTGACCGTGTGGCAAACACCATCACACGTAACTGCAGTGTCGGGAGAGCGAGTGGACATCACCTGTCACTTCACACTCTGGACATCACGGGCAGGACGACTGAGAATACAGTGGAGGAAAAATAACCACACAGTAGTTCCAAATGAAACTTATGTTATATTAGATATAAAACCTAACATTTCAACTCATGTGACTAAATCTCACACACTCACACTTCACTCAGTGAATGAAAGCCACAGTGGAGTGTATTACTGCAGTGTGTGGCAGGAGACTCCCGTGCTCGGAAACAAAACTTCTGGCAGAGGAACCGAGCTCATCGTGGGTGAGTACATGTTCTGATATCAAAGCTTTTCTCATGAATCATGATATTATACTAAAGATTACTAAATACAATAAGTTTATTTGTTGCTTGTCCACATTCCGTACACAGTGATTCAAAAGAGTTAGGTAATTTTAAAAATTCAGATTTTCAGCATTTTATGAACCATTATAATCACAGTTTTTATAATAATTGCTAATAAGAGTTTTTGATCTGATTGATGTTATTAGCAGCTTTAAACACTCGTTCGGTCGCCAGCTTCAGTTCATTATTTCACTTGTAATGAATAAAGCGTTGACTCTGACTGTTACTCTGACACTGGAGACTCCTTCCATCAGTGTAATATACTGTATATTATTAATCCCTTTTAACGATGTTACTGTGGAAACAATAAAGTATTTGAAATGATTAAATACTGAAATGCAGTCATCAGTACATGTGATTGTGTTGTTTACAGACTCCACACACATCGACATCACTCAGGATCTAACGACAGGAATGTGGACAGAAACGATAGCTTTAGTGCTGTTTATTGTGTGTGTGATATCGGTCACGTGCTCTATACACAGAGGTGAGTCAACAACATGACACAACATGAATAAAACTGGTGAGAAAAAGCTTAAAAATAATAATTATTTATATATATTTACAAACTAAATATTTATAGTACCGGTAATAACTCAATATTACATCACAGCATGTGATTACAGCAAAGTTTCTCCAAAAAACTTTCAACAGGTCGCTGCATGAGAACTAAACTAAACATGGAATACCAGGTAATAAACATCTGTCTGTTTATTTATTTATTTATTTATCTTTCTTATTTTGTGTACTATCAGTGCTTTGATTTATATGTTTTTAGTGCATCATTTATTTTCATAAACACTTATTATTTGTGTATCACAACACTGACTCCAAAGTCAAAACAATCTTTTAGTTTTTACATCTATAACAACGATGTGACCGTAATCGACTGGTGTCCGGCTTGATCGGACGTGATCCATCAGTCTCAGTTATAACCCATTCTGTGCCGAGTGCACGAGCGTCCAAATGGTGCGACAGAAATGTTTTTATCAAGATTTATTATCGAAAGATTTAAAAAGCCTCCAATCTGCTGTTTTCTCCAAACTCTGCAAGTGAATTAGTCTTACAACCCACTGAGTACACACACACACACACACACACACACTAGTCTCAAAAGACAGTGAGCTCTGAGAAGTCTACACACACACACACACACACACACACACACACACACATTAAAAGGCGCGTTGGCGTTAGAAGCTGCACATGGTCGCGTGCTTGCAACAGCTCAATGCGCTCTCAGGACTTTGGAGACGTTTGCAGCAGTAAAACATCAGCATTTCTCTAAAACCCTACAGACGTAACCTTTTCACACACTGGCATCCCCTGCGGTACGAGTGAATTATTTACTAGGTTTGTTTAATTCTGGCGGATGATGTAACAGAGATTTGCGCTGATCAGTAACACCTTAGCTTTGTGTTTAATATAATCCGTAGTTAAATGTTAAACTCTTTGGTAAAACTAAAGTTATAAGGAATGCGTTACGTTTATTTACTCAGGTTCTGTTTACGTGTGAAGCTGTTGAATGAAGCTCAGGTATAAAACCTTCGAGTTCTGGCAACTTGTTTACTATTTTAAAGGTTTAAATTCTTTAAATTGCAATATTAATTTAATCAGCACTGAGCTGTTGGGATAAAATCAAGAGGTGACTTGACGTGATCCTCATGTCTGTTAATTATATAATCACTGTACTGTTTTGTCATTGTTTAAGCTGTACAGAACAAGAATGATGTAAATAATGCCATGTGCTGTTTTTAGCTTTAAAACAACAATAATGTGTAAAGTAACAAAAACACGTAAGGGCTGTGATACAGTGTGATGTGACGGATGAGCAGGTTCTCCTTTACTCCACACTGATCATTACAACGCACACACACACACACACACACACACATTTAAATAACCATGTGTAGTGCATTTTAGTAATCTTAAACTCTTTATATACTCAAGATTAAAGGTTATAATACCTTACTGTCGTAGCATGACCACACTGTCTAAGATACAGTACTGCTATAATATAAATCCTATATAATCTATATTGATTGTTTGTTTGTTTGTTTGTTTACAGGAGCTGAAAGTTGAAAGCACAACAGACACAGAGGTTTTATACTCATGTACATGAAATCTCAAAGGGTTAAGGGCTCTGGGATTCTGATTAGAAGTTTGGGGCGTCCCAAGTCACCCCACCACCAGGTGACGTGTGCCGTTTATGAGTTACATGACAATAAAATGATTGCTTATTGATATTAAGCATTAATAATATTTCACCAGATGCAAAATAAACAAACATTTCTGTTTCACCTGTCCGTCTCTGCGTCTGTCTGCTGTTACCCGCTGCCAAGTACAACTCAATACAATATTATTTGTATTGCACATTTATTAATTGGGATTATTGTAAAAGCAGCTTTATAAATATAAACACATTTTTCTTGTGAAAATAAAATATAAAAAATTAAATTCTGAAAATACATAAAATAAAATGTGACGGTGCTGAGGGAAAAACTCAGAGATGGCATTAGAAAGAAACACCCAGAAGCCGAACGGTTCTCAGCTTCACCTGAACTCTGTTAATTGTGGAAACCTAGATAGCGTATTTCCACCCACCCAGTCGCACACTTCTTGGGGTTCCCCGTAAGCCCCGCCCACCTCGGAGATCTCAAGACAGCTCTAAAGTGTTTCCTGTGCCACTACCAGTCATTACTATAAATGATGATGTCATCGAAATATATAGTGACTTATGAACAAAGAGTTCTGTCTGTCAGATGCAAAAATGTCATGGGAGCATTAAACTGAATGTACTGGAGTAAAACAAATGGTGTGGAAAATACTTTACATGGGATATTGGATTCAAGGCCAAAATTCATTATTTACAGCCGGTGACAAAATAAGAGTGAGCAGTTCATCGACAACACACTTCTCTATAGGCCACAGAGAACGGTAACGACCCAATAAACTTGGGTACCAAGACCATTAGGCTGCTCCAGGCCCTGTGAGACTCCTCCATTACCCCATGAGCATTGCCTCAAGTTCATCCCAAACCACTTTTTCTTGTGTGTGGCACCCTTGTGTTCCTCTGTCCATTCACCATGGGATTTCAAAGTCAACTTCTCAGACCCACCATGGGACTTCAAAGTCAACTTCTCAAATCCACCATGGGACTTCAAAGTCAACTTCTCAGATCCACCATGGGACCTCAAAGTCAACTCCTCAGATCCACCATGGGACCTCAAAG
The DNA here is from genome assembly GCF_024256425.1 of Clarias gariepinus. Lineage (NCBI taxonomy): Eukaryota > Metazoa > Chordata > Actinopteri > Siluriformes > Clariidae > Clarias > Clarias gariepinus. Next base: position 36,675,434 of record NC_071108.1, on the reverse strand, counting down.
TCAACTTCTCAGATCCACCATGGGACCTCAAAGTCAACTTCTCAGATCCACCATGGGACCTCAAAGTCAACTTCTCAGACCCACCATGGGACCTCAAAATCAACTTCTCAGACCCACCATGGGACCTCAAAACCAACTTCTCAGACCCACCATGGGACCTCAAAACCAACTTCTCAGATGCACCATGGGACCTCAAAGTCAACTTCTCAGATCCACCATGGGACCTCAAAGTCAACTTCTCAGATCCACCATGGGACCTCAAAGTCAACTCCTCAGATCCACCATGGGACCTCAAAGTCAACTTCTCAGATCCACCATGGGACCTCAAAGTCAACTTCTCAGATCCACCATGGGACCTCAAAGTCAACTTCTCAGATCCACCATGGGACCTCAAAATCAACTTCTCAGATCCACCATGGGACCTCAAAGGCTCCGTGTCAGTTGATCATAATGCAGTAAACACACAAGCACATTTTATATTGAAATAATTTATTAGGAATTTTTTTTTGAAATGTTGTTTTTGACAGTGAAGTTTGACAGGAGACGTGATGGAAGAGATCTGGAGTTAATGTCACTGAAATCGGTCTTCAAATAATAATAATAAAAAAGACAACAAATCCCCCCAAACACAACGTTACTTCATATCGATGGTGTTTAGAGGGAACGGTGTTGAACAGTCGGCCATCTCGAACACAACACAAAGACGTTAATGACAAGGTTTAGTGTTACAGTGAGAGTCATTACATTCACATTATAAATCACGCACACACACACGTGCACACACACACACACACACACAGTTCCAGCATTATTAGTAGCCTCACACTCAACAGACAATCAACATTACAAGTTAAAAAAAAAAAAGAGTTTAACATATTAAATTCAAAGAAAACTGTGTGTTAAGTGTACAAAGCTTTTTGTATCACATGTTCCACGCGCGCACACGCACACACACGCACACACACACACACACACACACACACACACACTCGTCACACATCACAGATGTTTTCCACAGTGAATCAATTTTGATCTCAACAAGATCCAAAAGACAGCGTTTAAAATCCTTTACAAGACACAAAAAGATCAAATTCCATGAAAAATATGTCCTCGCTTCATCTGATCGCAATCAAATATCATAAAATCCAGTTGCAAAACTACCAAAAATATACATTTTTGACATTCCTTCCGAATATTTATTTTCCGTAGAAAAATTAGCATCTGAAAAAATGCATCGTATCCTTTTTAAAAAAATGAAATCAAACGGAGTCAAGGACGAGGCACGTGCCGCGCATACAGCCTGTGTTAGCCAGCTAGCCAACAGGAGCTAACCTGACAGGATTCCTCAGACCATGTTTATTCCAAATAATGAGACATGATACAACTTAAGAGACAATTTTAAGCCTCATTCATTAATCATAATGCTTTATCACTGATGCTGGAAAAGCAGAGTTCACTAACTTCACATAATTTATTAAAATCATCGTATGTTTAAATGTTCCTAATCCTCACTGCTATCAGCGGCTAGCTAGCTAGCTGACATGACATCAGCTAACCTGACAGGATCTCTGAGACTAATTCATAAAGTCATATGTCTTGTGTATGAATGTTTATATGCATAACTGTTAATGCTAGCTAGTTAACATTAGCTAACCTGACAGGATTAAAAGAAATCATATATCATTGCTAACAGTGGCTAGTTACCTAGCTACCATGCTGTGATGTTGAGTGTAATGCGGACTTGCTAGCTCGCTTCCAAAGACATTCTAAAATGACATTTTTTATGAGGCTGTTTTTTCTCATATACGCTCATAATCTTTATTGCTAACGCTACACTGACAGGATTTCTGAGAGGAACTTTAAAGTGAAAGTATTGATCCTTCTTAATCTTTAATGCTAACAGATGCTAGCTAATTAAAGAACATCACGTCTACATCTAACAGCCAACCTGACAGGATTTCTGAGAGGTTTTGTATCCTAATCTGTATTGGTAATGCTAGCAAGCTAACTAGCCAGCCAAAATGCTACTTGACTTCAAGAGACAATACACTGCTAAAGTCAGTGCTAATGCTAGTTGTGTAATATGAGTTAACCTCAGTGAGATGAAAAATAATTCCTATAAACAAACAATCATAATATTCACTGATATAATCAGCTAGCTAGTAATCACTCTTAATGCTAGCTAGCTTACAGCTAACAAATGACAATTTAAAAGTGTGGAATCTTCACTGCTAATAGTAGCTAGCAAGTCAACCTGAGTTTACCTGACTGGATTCCCTTTAAATAAAAAGTATGATTGTTGATTATTTAACTAAGAATTAATGTTATTTAATGATTAATTACCGATAGAGAGTTAGCATGACAGATTGTGAGTAATTTACATGAACTTTATGAATGTGTGAAATGTTCAGTGTTAGTGTTAGCTAGCTGGCTAACATCAGTTAACCTGTTAGGACATCTGAGATGATTTTTTTTTTTAGTCGTAGTCATTATTAGCGACATTAGCATATAAAACTAGAATGCAGTGAGCGCAGTATAAAAAATGTGTGTTTTTGTATTTTTAACCCGGGAATGTTGGTGATGAAACTAATCTCGGCACATGCCTGCACAGGACACACATTATTGCTCCCGTCGATGGTTTGACATCTTAAAACGTGAGGCTACGAGTGTAAACCTACAGTGTCTCAAAAAACACGGAACGAAAAGTAAACAGCATGTCGGACACAAAGGGGGAAAAAATCAACAGGAAGAGTGAAAATATTTAAAAGATAAAAAAACAAGAAAGTTTTCCTTCGTACCAGAAATAAAATATTTACATGTCCTTCTGTTAGGAGCGAGACAGAGACAGTGTTAGTACAGGAAGTGATGTAAGAGAAACACAGGAAACACTAGTGTAGTTTTTCTCCATGGAAGCGCGTGATTGGCTCATCCATTCATCCGCCTGGAAACAAACAAACAAACAAACAAAAAAAAGAAACAAACAGTCACACTCAGTGATTTCCGGAAGGATGCTTGACGTTAGCTCGCTAGCTTAGCCTACCTTAGCTATAGCTCTGTATATATAAAGGTGTTGATACTCACCATCTCAGTGGTAGCCGTTAGTGAACGCTGTAGCGATCAGAGGACCCTGAAAAAAGAGAGGGAAAAAGTGAGTGAATGTCAGAAAACTGTAAAAGTTCTCATCAGCACCACAGGGTTATAAATAAGAGACGATCAGTTCCATAATGGAGAAAGTTTCTTTCCTTCTTTTACATTTAATCAGAATATTAGCCGTATTCCGTAATGCGTTATAAAATATTAAATCTCTAATTATAGTATGACTGAAGCTTTAAATTTTACATAAAGTATTGTGTAGTTTATAAAGTACAACATAATTATAATATAAAGTTATAATAAGTTTTTTTTTTAAATAAATTATCGTAGTTATAATTTAAATATATTATCAGCTTTGCACATCATCATAACATTTTTTACTGATATGGTACAATAATGTCAATAATGAAGCAAGTCACAAATAACATCAGTATAATTTTGTAGAATGTAAAAGTCTGTATATGAAATATATATATATGGTTAGGGTTAGTTTTTACTATAAAATCATAATTTATAAGTTATAGAAAATAACTTGTTCATGGCGTAATCATAACAAACGTACTGTAGCTATAAATGGGTTACAATGAATTTACACAGATTTTATACCAGAGCATTTAAAATTACATTATTGTTTAGGATTTTAAACGATACTTTCATACAGTACAGTGTATTTGTAAACATGATGGACGATGAGATCCGAGACGCGCTCTTACCCCGAGGCCGTGGCTGAAGCCGGTGCTGGGGGCGGGGCTTGCAGCGCTGATGTAACTGCTCACTGTGGACTCCTGACTGGCCGTTCCATAAAGCTCCGCCATTGGTCCAGGACTGCTAGTGCTCAGAAAGCCAGCAGAGCGAGAGGGGGCGGAGCCTAGTGACATCAATTACAGTAGCTGTTCATTCATGTACGTAGGGAGGACTGCGTCCTGTCCGTCATAATTAATGTACACACTAAATACTTTCTCTTCAAGTGTAGAAAAAAGGGAAAACTGCACTCACCTCTTACCACGGCTGCTGCAGCTGCCGCTGCTGCCATCGGATTATACGCCGTCAGAGGGATCGCTACACACACACACACACACACACACACCATGAAAATACGTTCATACAGTCCCTACAGTACGCTACCAGGGAGGGGTGGAGACTGCAACTTACACCATTAAGACCATGTTTTCAAAATACTCGTGTGTTCAAGTGTGTGTGTGTGTGTGTGTGTGTGTGTGTAATTCCTGCTTGTAAAGCTCGGAGATGAACTAACCTGTGAGTTCGGGAGGGTGGGGAGAAGTCAGGAGGGGGGTCCTCTCTAAGTGGAATTCTAAAACAAAAACATACACAAAGTGGTTTAAAAACACACACACACACACACACACACACACACACACACACACACACACACACAAAGCAATGCAGGTCTAGCTGGTAATCTACACATTAATACACTGCTTTAGAAGGTTAGATTTAATAGATTTAAAGTGTGTTATACTGCACTCCACACACACACACACACACACACACACACACACACACACACACACACACACACACACACACACACACCGAGATTTACAAGCAGCCATGTAATGCAATGAGTGCTTAGATTTGTGTTTGTGTTGTGTGTGTGTGTGTGTGTGTGTGTGTGTTGGGAAGTAATAATGTTTGACATGAAAGTATTTAATAAAGTACACTTTAAATAAGTAAGTATACAAACATAATGGTTTTATTTTATAAACATATGATTGTAACTTCAGTATATTGTTTACAATATAATTAGCATTTTTAATATGCAGTTTTAATTATAAGATTTAATTTCATTCTTGATAAAATTGTATTAAAATTAGTTCTAGTTATTACAGCAACAACAACATTGTTATTACACCACGTCGTTTATGTTTTTTATATTATCTATATTATAACGATTACACTAATTATTCTTAGTGCCGTTACTTAAAAAAGTTTATAATAGAATATTATCATTTACAAGTGAACCGTTTGACTGCAAATTAATACATAATAAGTATTTATTGTGTTTTGCAGCCAAACTGTTGAAGTAAATTGTTTAATATTATATATAACTTTTCTTGTTCTTATCAGAATTTATGTAGAAGTTAAAACTCATGTCTTACTGACAGTCTGTAACTTTATCATGTGTAATAATACACACAAGTATTTAAATACTTTTGAAGTATATATAATTTTTTATTATAATTATTAAAATGGCTGTTAATATACGACCCTGATGTTTAAAAATATATTATATATTAAATACAATAATTATATATTACAATTAAAATAACTGAATATAATTAACAATATATAATATGATAATACACATGTTTATGTTACC
>NC_071108.1:36657500-36665000 GCF_024256425.1 Clarias gariepinus | reverse complement strand
TGTGTGTGTGTAGGGAGTGTGTGTGTAGGGAGTGAGTGTGTAGGGAGTGAGTGTGTGTAGGGAGTGAGTGTGTGTAGGGAGTGAGTGTGTGTTGGGAGTGAGTGTGTGTTGGGAGTGTGTGTGTGTAGGGAGTGAGTGTGTGTTGGGAGTGTGTGTGTGTAGGGAGTGAGTGTGTGTTGGGAGTGTGTGTGTGTAGGGAGTGTGTGTGTAGGGAGTGAGTGTGTGTGTGTGTAGGGAGTGTGTGTATGGAGTGTGCGTAGGGAGTGAGTGTGTGTGTAGGGAGTGTGAGTGTGTAGGAAGTGTGAGTGTGTGTAGGCAGTGTGTATGTAGGGAGTGAGCGTGCGTAGGGAGTGAGCGTGCGTAGGGAGTGAGCGTGCGTAGGGAGTGTGTGTAGGGAGTGAGTGTGTGTTGGGAGTGTGTGTGTGTAGGGAGTGAGTGTGTGTAGGGATTGTGTGTGTAGGGAGTGAGTGTGTGTAGGGAGTGAGTGTGTGTGTGTGTGTAGGGAGTGAGTGTGTGTAGGGAGTGAGTGTGTGTAGGGAGTGAGTGTGTGTTGGGAGTGTGTGTGTGTTGGGAGTGTGTGTGTGTAGGGAGTGTGTGTGTGTAGGGAGTAAGTGTGTGTAGGGAGTGTGTGTGTAGGGAGTGAGTGTGTAGGGAGTGAGTGTGTGTAGGGAGTGAGTGTGTGTTGGGAGTGAGTGTGTGTTGGGAGTGAGTGTGTGTTGGGAGTGTGTGTGTGTAGGGAGTGTGTGTGTGTAGGGAGTGTGTGTGTAGGGAGTGAGTGTGTAGGGAGTGAGTGTGTGTAGGGAGTGAGTGTGTGTAGGGAGTGAGTGTGTGTTGGAAGTGAGTGTGTGTTGGGAGTGTGTGTGTGTAGGGAGTGAGTGTGTGTTGGGAGTGTGTGTGTGTAGGGAGTGAGTGTGTGTTGGGAGTGTGTGTGTGTAGGGAGTGTGTGTGTAGGGAGTGAGTGTGTGTGTGTGTAGGGAGTGAGTGTGTAGGGAGTGAGTGTGTGTGTGTGTGTAGGGAGCGAGGCTCATTCTCACTACATCTCTTTAACCATTTCTACTAGATTGAAATCTCTCTCTCTCTCTCCCTCTCTCTCTCTCTCTCTCTACAGCAGTTAAAGTGCACAAAGTGTCCAGTGAGGCAAACTAATCTGGCCCTCATCTCTCTTTCTCTCTCTTTTGCACTGTCTCTTTCCCTCTCTTTCTCTCTCTCTCTCTCTCTCTCTCTCTCTCTCTCCTTTTCTCTCTGCATTCCATCTGAAGCTGAAGAATGACAGAATAAACTTTAGTGAACGAGTGAAAGCTCTGGATTTCGCCTGTTTTGAAGAGACACCGGCTTTGTTGGATGCCTAATGAGCACACACACACACACACACACACACACACACACACACACACACACAACAAAACCTCTCGGCCGCTGAATGACTCAGGGACAATAGGAGGGCTGGTCGCCGTGGTAACGGGGCAGTAGGGGGGTGCAGGAGGGGGCAACAGCAGCTGCTCCATCAGATTAATTCACATTCAAGAGCTGCAGACCCTCCCTCTTACCCCCCCCCCCTGCACACACACACACACACACACACACACACACACACTCAAACTTTAGCTCACACACTGTCCCAACACCTCACACACCTGTCTCACTCTCTCCATCTTTTCTTTCTTTCACTTTCTACCGTTCTTCAATCGAACATCATTTCAAACTCACTCTAACAACTTACTCACCTCATTACCTGTCTCTCTCTCTCTCTCTGTGTGTGTGTGTGTGTGTGTGTGTCTCAGCTCTGTCCTACATGTCTATGTCTCACTCTCTGTCCTACCCATCTCACTCTGTCTTGCTTTCTCTCACTTCGTCCCTTAACAACCTGTCTCACATCACACACTTTCTAAAAGCATGGATCTTTCTTTCTCTTTCATTGCTCTCCTGTCATTGTTGTGTGTGTGTGTGTGTGTGTGTTTGTAGAAAAAGAGAGCGTAGAGAGAATGGGGTAGTGAAGAGGAAGAATTCATCAACTACAGGAGAAAGTTCAACAACAAGAAGTGAGAGAGAGAGAGAGAGAGAGAGAGAGGGGTTGGAAGAAGGTTTTCAGTTCTTTTTTTTCCCCCGCGCTTTCCTTCTCATTGTATTCCTCCCTTTCAACCCCCTTCACCCCAAACACACACACACACACACACACACACACACACACACACACACACTTCCTTTTTTCTCCAATTATTACTCCGTAAAACTGTTTACAAATAAAGTTAATAGAAATGTTACAAATGTAACATTAAAATGTGCTAAGCTTTTTGTAAACTAAGTAACAGAAATATCTGAAAATATTTGGGCATACAATACAATACAATACTACTACTACTACTAATAATAATCTAAATCTTTACAAAATAATATTTTTCAAAGTTTAAATGAAAATCCCACACAAACACGTTTACTGTTTAATCATAAACAAATTAATTATAAGTTTCCGTATGAAGCACATGCTGAGGAGCCTCAGTCACTTGACTCCGCCCCCTCCCTGTAGAACGGCATCACACGCAGATGTTAGGGTTGCTATAGCAACAGGATACTTCACCAAACAAACATTTTTTATTTATACACATATCTAATTTAAAGTATTTACACGTTTGTTTACACGTAACTTCTGTGCTCGATTCCATTTTGTTGTTGGGGGCGGAGTGAGGTTTATGTGGCTCCTCCCCCTCCATTAATTCCTCCCTCCCCTCGCCCACTCACCTTCCCGAACTGGTCGAAGTACTGCTTGACGTCGTCGATGGTGGTGTTCACCGATAATCCGCCCACAAAGATCTTCTTCGTCCTGGTCACCAGCTGAAACACAAACAGTGACGGGTGAGGGAACGTTGACCGGAAATTCCGACAGGAAGCCCAAGTATGTCTCAATAATTCCTCTCGCAACGGGAAAAAAAAAAACGGCTTCCACCTGAACGCCTGTCAAAGCGCAGACGGACTGACTCACCTTCGGCTGAGCTCGGCGAGGGAACGCCACTTTCGGGTCAATCTATAAAGAAAATAAATAAATAACAGACCGTTAACAAAACAGGACTCGTCCTGAACGTCTCTTCACCTCGACATCATGACAGGATCCCATAATCCACACACGGCTAACTGCCGCTATTGAAATGTCTGGGGTGGATTTAGCTACGCTAACTCTGCGCGGCTTATGGTGAGATACTATTGTAACAGGCTAGTTAGGACAATGCTAAATACTGGCTAGCATGCTAACACACACCAGTGTGCTAACTGATACGCTTCTGCCAAAATAAATCGTGTTAGCATTATAGCTTTGTAGCCTGCACCGCGGCTAGGGACGGGACCCAACGCGGCCTGTGATTGGCTGGTGATTTTGATGACATCATCAGCTTCAGAACGCAAACTTTAACACCTTCACTTGAAAATGTCCTCAGTGTTTTTACAAAATAAACATCATAATAAAGTAAAATACAAACACTTTATCATGTTAATGAGGGAATAAAGAAACAAAGAATAAAGAACGAGAAGAGATTAGTTTGTAAACGAGACAGCAAGAAAAAAGGGAGAGAAAGAAAAAAGAATGTCACAGAGGGGTGCAGAAGAAAAAAGAAAGAGACGTTATGCGAGAAAAAAGAAAGAAAAGCAGAATAGTGTTAAAAGAATAGACGAGATAAAAAGAGAGGGGGTCTCAGAGAGAGAAAGAGAGAGAGAGAGAGAGAGAGAAAATAAAATTAATAGAAATAAGAAAAACATGTAAAAACTAAAATAAAAAAGAAGTTGAAACGCATAAAAGAAGAAAAAGAATGAGGTGAAAAAAAGAGAGAAAGAAATGGAGAGAGAGAGAGAGAGAGAGAGAGAGAGGTTGTAAGAGATGGAGAAAAAAAGGACAGATTTTATAAATGAAAGAGAGAAAGAAGGAGGAGTGAAAGACGAGGGAGAGAACTCTTGAGAAAGTGAAAGAGAGAGAGAGAGAGAGAGAGAGAGAAAGAGAGAGAGAGAGTTTCTGTGTGAACAGACGAGGACAAAGAGGACGAGGGAGTAGAAAAAGTTCTCTGGTTACCAGGAGAGAAGAAAAGACGAGGAGAAAGAAAAGAGAGCGAGAGAGCGGTGGGACTCTGGGGGCTGCCAGTCCCATCTGTCACTGAGTGGAGGAGAGGGGTCACACACACACACACACACACACACACACACACACACACGCTCGGACACACACACCTCGCATAATAACGCAACATTAAGAATAAGAAAGAGAAAGAAAAAAAAGAGAGGAGAAATCGGCGACACAAACACACACATGCGCGCTAACACACCACAATAACTAACACACACACACACTAACACACACCACGCTAACACAAAAAACTAACACACACGCACAGTTACACACACTCACACAAAAAACTAACACACGCTAATAAAATGTCGCCATCTTTTATCCCTTTCTCTTTCCTTATTTTTTAATTCAGTATTTTTCCTTAAATAACTTACATTACAGATTTATAATAAAACATTTTCATGCTTCAGTTTCAGAATCTTCACAGAGGACCTGCTAACTTTAATGCTAATCCCGCTAACACTCTTCAGGACTGCCAGGCTAGTCAGCGGTGGCCTTCTCCGTCACACTAGTCTGATTGGTTTCTTTTATATAAAGTGACAGAAAACTCTTAAAGATCCATAAAAGCAAAAATTTGCCTCTGAAATTTCATGAAGCTTTATTGCTAATCCTGTAAATAAACCACAGAACTTATATATTTAAACTAAAAAGTTCAGTCATGAGGTCTAGCGAGCGTGTTTGTATTAGCCTGGTCGTACCGGGGAAACAAGACGAGGCAATTAGCCTTAGCTAAGGACCATATGCTAGCTAGATAACTTACTAGCTAAACATCACGAAGAAGTAAATATAGCTAGCACAAACCACTTGTTGCTTAGCTGGTTCTGTGCTATAAAAATGAAGTACATAATTATTTATTACATTTCTAAACAAGGTTTGGTTTCAGTGAGAGGAACTCGCTAACTAGCTAGCACAACACTCATGTAGTTACAATCACTGTGTATTTATTAAAAGTTGTTAGAAATAAAAACAGATTCCTGAAACTCTGTTTAATGCTGCCTTCATTCGTTTTTCTAAAATGGCTTCCAACTAATTCTTATCTTAAATTCTTTAGCAAGGGGCGGAGCTTAAGTTAAATTAAAATTTGACCATATAACATCATCACAATAGTTTACCTAAGAATTATTACCATGCTAGCAAAGTCTGGCTAGCGCCTTTATATTACTTATAAACTGCTTAAGAGAGAACGTTAGCTAAGCTAACTGGTTACCAGTGGTAGCTCGCTAGAGAAATCAAGCTAATATGGCTAATTGATTTCTTCCTTATACTTCAAGTTCTATCTCTATTATTACTACTATTGAAGACAAGGCTGGTGATGATGTCATATAATCGGTTTACACATAAGCCCCGCCCCATCAAAGAGTGGTCATTGCTGATTTGAGCAGATTGTAGACACACACCATGTGCAGGAAAATCAAATCAGTCAATCAAGACCAAAATGATGTGCTATGTTGCAAACATGATAAATAATTTATATATCCTAAATTAACACAAAAGTCCAGAGAAGTCAGGCTTCATCATCATCGTTATTATAATTAGTGTAATTCTCAGTTCTGTTATCTCAAGATTAATAAATAAAGAGAACACGCATTAGCTAAAAAAAAAAAAAAAAAAAATCGAAACAACCAACCAAACAATAATTCAAAGTAATTATTGCTTCTAAATCAGCCGGTCTCATTTTGCACAAGCTTTGAGCTATAAGTGCTCACTTATCCTCACGCAACAGGGTTTTCTTAACGTTTACAATGTTTAAGGTGTATATTAGACCCTAACTAGGTAGTTATAGCCACCTCGATTAAAGAACAATTCAGCTTCTAATCATTTAACCTGAAGGAAAGTGTGTGTGTGTGTGTGTGTAGTCATCAACTACTAAACCTAGGCAGAAGCTATATGCTAGTCATCAACACTAAATCTACTGTTAATATGTAGCACTACAAAGCTTTATTATCTAATATTCCTTTGATAACTCCGAGCTAATTTATTAGCGTTCGATAGCTACCAGTACACCTGCTTTTCTGAGGGTAAAATCTTGAGATGACAGAACAGGAAATATAATGAGCGATGTGAATGCGGGTCACGTCTGGACTTGTGTGATATTAGTCTAGAAACGTGTCTAGTTGAGCGCTAGGTACCCAGGGCTAGTCTAGGTCATGCTGAACTCGGGTTAAAGGGCGAGGAGACGGTGAAGGCAGCACAGCACTAGTAGATTAGTCTCAGCCTTCAGAGCGAAAGCTACGCTAAAAGAGCTAGTCTCCCGTCGCTACAGCCACCACAGCTCCGTCCCAAACCAGAGCTAACCCTCGTCTACAGAACAGAGTGAAGACGCTAGGCTAGGTCCGCTCAGAGCGAATCGGACGCTACAGCTTTAGAACTAAAGTCTCTAATCTAGGCTGGACATAATCACCTCGAGTCACACCTGAAGTCCCAACACTCCTGTGCACAGTCAGACACACACACACACACACACACACACACACACACACACACACGGATAAACAACAATCAACATACAGCAAGTGACACAGAAGTGGAGTACACAAGCTAAAGGTCAAAGGTCATAATTTGATTAAATAAGAAAAGTTTACACCCGAAAGCAAATCAATTAAAAAAATGTTTAAATAAATAAACTATTGATAAAATGCATATATCATGCAAACAAAATAAATAAAACAAGTCAATAACAAAAAATACAATTAAATTGTCTTTAAGGAATATTGCAGGGAAAAAAATAAAAACATGCATTAAAATATAGTTAAAGGCAACTAAGAAAGAACCAAATAATAAAAATACAAAAAAATCCATATGTATAAATACATTAATGATATAATAGAATATGAATTAATAATACATGAAAATAAAATTATTAATATTGTTTATAATAAACACATTAGTTGTATATCAGCCCTGAACTACAGGAACACACCTACGGGGGGAGGGGGGGGGGGGTTAGAAGTGCTGGAGAGGATGGAGTGAGATAGCATGGAGGGAGAGAGGATGAAGGGAGAGAGGATGGAGGGAGAGAGGATGGAGGGAGAGAGGACGGAGGGAGAGAGGACGGAGGGAGAGAGGATGGAGGGAGAGAGGACGGAGGGAGAGAGGACGGAGGGAGAGAGGACGGAGGGAGAGAGGACGGAGGGAGAGAGGACGGAGGGAGAGAGGATGGAGGGAGAGAGGACGGAGGGAGAGAGGACGGAGGGAGAGAGGATGGAGGGAGAGAGGATGAAGTGAGAGAGGATGCAGAAGTAAGTGCTATGTTTTAGAGGTTGTTGTTCAGCTGAAATCAGTGCAGTCACACTAATGTTGACATTACCTCAGTCTTATCACATGGAGATTATATACATGCTGTGTGTGTGTGTGTGTGTGTGTGTGTGTGTGTGTGTGTAAGAGGCCATGGCGGT
>NC_071108.1:36627500-36655000 GCF_024256425.1 Clarias gariepinus | reverse complement strand
CAAAATGACTAAAATTACACAATTGTGTTTAACGTCACACCGCTAGCATAACTCGAAGAAGCAAAGACATCAACGCTCACCTCTGAATTGTTTATAAACTGCTAAAAACACACGGTGATACTGAAATGAAACTTCAATTCCCTTTAATTTCCACTTAACGTCACTATGACCGCGACATAACACCACCGTACACCGATACATTTCCCTAAGATGTGCTGCTACTATAAAATACCAGAAAAGACGCCATGTTTACACGTAGCTTCACCAATAGCTAAACATAACCGTCAAGAACATCGAGATTTACCTCAGATCTCTGGATAAAGTGCTAAAAAAAAAAAATGTTCAACACAAACAATTAAATAAAGACACCAAGATTTCCCTCAGATTTGTTTGTAAATTAATTTTTACAAAATAAACAAAAGGAAAAGGACTGACACTTTGATTACAATTAGCATCAGCACAACTTAACAGCACCAGTGTGAACCCCAGAACTCATTCTGACTACAGTTACACCTTTAACTGATTCAACAGGTCACATTATATTGTGAACATTTCAGCATTATGTTGAAACCTGGAGATTTCTCGTAGCAAAAGCACTAAATGATATTTAAAAGGAAAAAAAATCTAATAAATAAAAAGAATCGTTTTAAAAGCGTCTCTGCTGATTTCTGATATTCAGTGAAATATTAAGTTATGGAAAAAGAAAACTTCTTCGGGCCTGGTGACGTGATATATTTTTGTAGTTCAGTGAATTCCTGTTAGTGGAATTAGTGGGAAAAACACAGCAAAGTCTGTATGTAAACACTCACCGTTTTGGAATCGAGCTCGTGTCGGGTTTGAGCCAAAACTTTATCCACGCCGGCCTGGTCGGCAAACGTGACGAACCCAAAGCCCCTGTGGAGAGGAATCAAAGAATTACCAAAAAAATGGAGGAAGAAAATGAGTGAAAATGAAAATGTTTTTCTGAGATTATTCTCTTCTCTTTTTCTTTTACAGGTGCAGCGTTGATGCCTCACCTGGAGCGTTTAGTAACCGGATCTCGCATCACCATGCTCTCCTTCACCTCACCGAATTTACAGAAGTAATCCTTCAGACCCTCTGCAGGAACACAACCAAAATTCTTCATGTAAAGTGTTATAACTGTTTACTTTATATACAGTACATGAAGCTTTACTAAGACTTTTATTAAAGTTGAGAGTGTTTATGTGGCTTGGTTTGACTGCGCTGCTCTCTGAGCTGGACTAAACTGTTTATTTTATTATACATCATTATGAAAAGAAGTCAAGAACATTATTATTATTATTATTATTATTATTATATTAAAATGTTTTATTTGTTTGTTTTATGGTAAGTAAATTATAAATCAGCAACAACAAAAAAACAAGAACAATATATAAATTCTGTGAATTATCCTAACCCTTAAACAAATATTAAGTAATAAACCTTTGACTTAATAACGGTATCTGGTGTGTGTTTGCGTAATAACTGCAGGTGTAGAAAAAACAAAGCTCGCTACGCAAAGTTTCCTAAAAACTTCACCATCATGCACTTTTTAAAAATTTATTAAATTTCATTTTTTGTTAAAAAAAAACCAACTCTGTTCTCTGTGTGTACTTTTTGCTACAAATATAATTAGTGTGTGTGTGTGTGTGCATGTGTGTGTGTGTGTACTGTTAGTAAACTCAGCTATTTATTCCATTAGTGACTCTTCTTACACAACTGGACACTCATAACAAATTACAATCTGTGGCGTAAAAAATTAACAACATGATTTTAAATCACTGCCTAATAATCTACTGATAAAAAAAAAAACTTTTGGAGGAAGTGTGTGTGTGTGTGTGTGTGTCAGACAAACCTTTACACACTCACAGGAGTTCAAATGACAGGAAGGATTTAGTGCTTTTCACTTCAACAAAGAGCTAAACGCGACTATGTATCGCACACAGCATCACAGCCCTCAGGTCACACACACACACACACACACACACACTCAAGTCTTTGAGTAAATTCGAACTTGGTGAAAACCCATTTCACACACACGCACACACACTCTCTCTCTCTCTCTCTCTCTTTTTTATTCTGTAGCTGTTTACTGTCCTGATTGAGAAACATTGCACGAGTGTGTGTGTGTGTGTGCGCGCGCGCGTGGTCTTTAGTGCGTTTTGAAGAAATACACTTTGATGTTTTGTTTTGTTTTAACACCATAACTTTTCGCTCACCTTGAGTAGTCTGCCAGCTCAGACCTCCGATGAACATTTTGCTACGGAGAGAAACACACACACACACACACATGATCAACAAGTGTATAATTTTTAAACAATCTGCTTTTGCGCAGCATCTCGGTGAGTTTGTTTCTTTGCACAGGAGTGTGTGTGTGTGTGTGTGTGTGTGTGTGTGTGTGTGAGACTGGGTCCCTCGGCGCAGTGAGCAGCAGCAGCAGCAGCACGAGCGCAGGATTGAGACACAGCCGCGGAGACACAGACAGAGACAGAGAGAGACAGAGGTGAGCTGCTGCACGCGCTCCGGCTCCTTTGTTTGTTTGCGCAGTAAAAGTCAGAAGCGGGAATAAAATGAGAATAAAATTTGCGGTACCAGGGGTCGTGCGGGGAGTCCGAGCCGCTCTGAGTTCCGTCCGAGTCCATGGTGTGCGTCCGGTCCGAGCCGAGAGAGTGATAGAGAGGTACAGAGGGAGAGAGAGAGAGAGGGAGGGAGGAGAGAGAGAGAGAGAGGGGGGGGGCATGGAGAGAGGACTCGCACCGGAGAGCGGAGCACGAGCGCGCGCGCACACACACACACACACACGCATTCGAACACACAAAGGGGGCGGGGCACAGCACGGGAGCGCGCCGGGGCAGACCACGCCCACCTCCTCCTCAATACGCTTCCCACCTCCTCCACGCGCACCGGTGAAGCGCGGAACCGTGAGCGCGCCGGAACAGAACAGCGCGTGACGCTCCAGCGCTCCCGGGGGGGTCGGACAGGAGGGTGGGGGTTGGATGGTGGTTTAGGGGGCGGGGTTTACACTACAGACATATGGCACATGGAGGGAAGGAGCGGCCTGAGTTTGGGTTTAAGTAGAGATTCATCACTGATCAACACTGATCCCTCTTCTGAAGGTTTAACATCCAAAACATCAAAGCAAACACCTCCAGCACTCTTACTGAGATACTCATTTACTCCTTCTGTGTAATGTTGCATTACATTTCACACACACATGCATTATTCCTTACACAGATATACACAGTGTGAAATGATTATATGACTGGCTGTGACCTAATAATAATTATAATAAAAAAAAACTATATATATATATATATATATATATATATATATATATAAGAAATATGTGAAACTTTAGCTGGAAAATGTACAATATGTACAAAGTTTCCTGCACAAATGTAAGTGTGTACCCAGTGTAAGGATCTATGAAATAACGGAAACTTCAAAGCACTTTTGTAAGTCACTCCGGATAAGAACGTCTGACTAATGCCTAAAAGTAAATGTAATGTATTGTTTAAAATAACATTAATAGAAGTTTAATTAGTTTGTAGAAATAGTTATTGAAAGGTTAAAGTTTAAAATAAGCTGATCGGTTTTAATGTAATCCGTAATATTATTATTTCAGGTTGAAGCCCACGTACATGTCCGTCTGTAACAAAGATGAACACCTTAACTGTAACTTCACAACATTTTGTTTGGCGTGATGACATTATACGCTGTTGGTTTCCACTGGATTGGTGGCTAAATATTAGGAAATTTATATACAAAATGTATATAAATGAATGTAAATAAATCTACTGTCATTTCATCTTATTATAATAAATCTAAAAGGATCTAGAAGAGTTTATGTTTAAGCCTTGTTTACACTAAGTTGTTCTCTCTGTACAGCAGAACTCTCTGTCTAACTTATTAATACAAAGAAATCCCATTCTGTAAGGTTGAGTATCTTACGCCTTGTTTACACTAAGTTGTCCTGCTTTGGTGCTCAGACAAATACACTCCCTGTTCGGTAATCGGAGAGTGAATCACAGATGAGAAATGGAAAAAGTAGATCAAAGGATAAAGATGAAGTTTTGTCTTAAAACCACTCCAGCGTGTTAAAATTCACTTATACCACTTCAGCGCTGTTATTTCAGCCAAAGTGAAAATATGAACTAATCGTATTCATTATTCATTATTCATCAGTTCAGACTGAGAATTGAAGTTGCTGTTAGTAATGATAGAATACATGTTGAGTGATATGTTTAACAAATTTATTTGACTGATTATGTCAGATAAGTTTGTGCACCCCTGACCATTACACCCATATGGGGATTTTTTCTTCTTTCCCTGTTTTTAATGCACTCCACTCGTCTGGGAAGGCTTTCCACTAGATGTGTGCAGGTGTGTGTTCTACAGGAGCATTAGTGAGCTCAGACACTGATGTTAGGATCAGTCCAGGAGGCTCCATTTCAATCAGTTTATCCCAAAGCTGATGGTTCAGTGGGGTAGAGTTCAGTCAGGGCTCTGTGCAGGACACTCGAGCTCTTCCACTCCGACACACTCCAAACACACCACGTGTTCATGGACCTGGATCTCACAGAGACCAGATTGTCCACTAACTTTTAGCCATAAAATATTAGGTAGCTGAGCGGACCGCACTGACGAAGCTCACCCTCTCCGAGTGGCTGATCTGCTCACACCACATGGCTATGGCTTCTTTAATCTCTTGCACTCAGTCATTAGGTGGATGTAATGAATATCCTCATGTCCTTTTGTCTCACAAAAACAAGTCTACCATGGAAGTTTATCTGGAGTTAAAGTGAAAAGAGCTGTGTGTTTGTGCAGCGATTTAAACAATGCGGAGCAGCGCTACAGAAATTTAGATACGGATTCCTAACGAGCACCTCCAGAAGTGACGGCGGCAAAGGAGAGCTCACATCGTGCCAATTCACTTCTTTTAGAAATGATATTATTGTGTTCACACGTTGTCCTCATTGTCCATTCTGTCTCTTAGACTCCTGTTAGCTGTGTTTAATCATTCTGTGTCTGAGAGGAGCTCGCACTACATGCTTCATCACTGAGAAAATCAAACAGGCATGAAAATATCAGAGCATGCCGACTGAGAAAATCACTCTCTGAAGCGTTCACGCTAGCCGAGCGGTCGCCACGGGAACACATAGCGAGCAGTCACTGAGCACCAAACTAAGCTGGTGGCTGTAAAACTGGTGCAGCGTGCACTCGGCTCTAAAGCTCTCTAAAGCTCTCTAAAGCTCTCCACCTCGAGGAACTTCACCAGAATCAAGATCCATCCCAAGAATGAGTGTGTAAGAGAGAGAGAGAGAGAGAGAGTGTGTGTGTGTGCGTGTGTGTGCACTGTGGGCTGAGGTGACCTGGAGTCACATTGTGTGTGTGTTCCTGGGACAGGATTCAGATCCAGGATGGACACTCAACAGGATGATGTGCTTACTGAGGATGAATGAATGAAGTAGAAGCACAAGCAGGAGGTGTCTTAAATAAGACCTCGTTAACAAGTGAACAAAATGAGGCCTTTGTGTTGTAGCGAGTGCTCGAGCATTCCTCGGATCTGTTGTTGCAGCTATAAACACTCGTCCTCTCTTTAAACACAGTTGTGCTCAAAAGTTTGCATACCTCAGGAGAATTTGCAAGATGTGTACTATTTTTTTAAAGAAAACACGAGAGAGAAGGCAAAACTTTCTCATAGGACTCAGGTTCATATGTCAGGCAAAACAGCGCGGCACAATCATGACAATGAAGAAAAGGAGGAAATAAAACCTGCTGGGAAGAGATTCTTTTTTCAACATGTAGACTTTTGTAATAATTGTGCATGAGGTCGTTAATTCTCCCAGGTGGGATAGCTATTTCTTGGTTGTCTTGCGTGAACTGCATGTTTGAGATCTCTCCAAAGTGGTTGAATGATACTAAGGTCAGGAGACTGTGATGGCCCTCCAGAACCTTCACCTTTCCATTGTCATGCATGTACTGCACGCGGGCCTTCTTGTGGCATGGGCGCAGTAAAGTGTTTCTCCTGGCAACTCGTGTTCAAGCACCTCCTTATTCTGCTCCTTGAAACAATACCACCATTTCTCTGGAAGTTGTTGTGGGTTTTTCTTTGCATCTTGAACAATTCTTCTGCGAGTAGTGGGTGGAATCTTTCTTGGTCTACCTGCCCGTGGCTTAGTCTCTACACAACCTCTTATTCTCCACTTCTTTATCAGAGTGTGAACAGTACTGACTGGCATTTTGAAGTGTTGAGATATCTCTTACTGTATTTCCTTTTCCTGCTTTATAAAGTTGGACTACCTTATTGCAGAGGTCCAGTGGAGGTTCTTTTGTCTTCACCATGCTGCCAAGTCAGTGCATCACCTCATGAGCTGAGAAACTGACTATTTATGCACAGACACTAATTACAATCACAATTGTGGGAACTTCCCTTCAATAGCCATTTAAACCTGTGTGTGTTAGTGTGTGTGTGTGTGTGTGTGTGTGTGTGTGTGTGTGTGTGTGTGTGTTTATCCTGTGGCCAGACATTGAAGGATTTGTACACCTTTGATCGGGGCTGTTTTGGGTGGTTTCAGGTATCATTAGGTTTAGAAAGGCGTCAGACGACTATGTGATAGTTAATGACTTCACATGACCGCTACCCTTAAATAAGAAAAAAACGTTTTTCCTTTATCAGCCATATTTTCCAACTAATTGACAATGTCTAACAATTTCTTTCATGGTGTGCAACCTTGGACCAATCAGAATGCAGAACTCGTGGTAAACGCGAACGTGTTGAACGTACAGAAGTTGTTGTTAAACATCGTTTCCATTCAGATCAGATTTTCTCAGCCCCAGTCTTCTCTCGGCTCTAAACTCGGCTAATAGGATTGTGGGTAAGCGGCAGTCGCTTGCCTGAATTTACGGGCTTAATTCACTCGTACCCTCTCATGGCCCTTGGTCTAATTCTCCTCCTTAAAGAGCTGCGGTGGACAGATTTACATCCATATGGAGACCTCGCCGAGTCCACACAGCATCCGGGGATAATAAAGTGAGAACAATAAAGTAAAACAAGCCTGAATCTGATCAGCGTCAGGTGTCTGATACTCCAGACTCCGACGTCAGGCATGAAAATAACAAATAATAATATTTGTTTAAAATATGTTTATATTTTAGATACACAATTAGTCAATCCAGTGGGTTAATACTATAAACAATATAACAAATATAAATATACTGTATATTCAATATAATCTGAATATATTTATATTTTTAAATTGTTTTTATTCATCGTCCATATATTTATTTATTTATTTTTTTGGTTATAAAAATCATTTTGTGTTGTAGATACACACTGAATTTGTGTAGTATTAGTATTATTATTTTGTTTCATCATGAAGAGAGATAAAACATGTCCAACATTATGTAAACATGTTAGCAAAAGTTTAAATAAAACTGAACATGAAACGGCGACAGGACGAAACGGTAAATGAAAGTTTTTCAGCGTAAACATTTGTTTCTTCTCCTTCTTAATGAGTTCGAGCGCTGTAGTCAGCATGTTCACTACTTAGGGCTCAGACTTAAGCATTTAATTAGTGCCAGCCTTAGCTAATCTCACACTCACACACACACACACACACACACACACACACACACACACACACCTCAACATGTGACCCCTTTACCGGGCGGTGATGGATTACCCAGAATGCTCGAAGGCGTACAGAGGACAGCTTGTGTGTGAAGTTCGGCTGTGTTTCATACACTGACTTACATAGAGACGTCTCTGTTACACTATATGTATACGTGTGTGTTTTGGTGTGTGTGTGTGTGCGTGTGTGTGTGTGTGTACACAATTCAAAATAGTTGGAAAAATCTACACAAACTCCTAAACGTACAGTTTAAAAAGGAGAGTTTGTGTAGATTTTTACATGGGACAGATGTGTCTGATAAATCTGATTTCTCTCAGTGTGTGTAGAGAGATCAGATTATTAGTCTGTGACTGATGTACTCTGTATCACACACCACCTCACTTACTGTTTCAGGCTTAAACTTACATTTACATGAACCTAAAAGAGGGAACATTACCCCTAGTACAGAGGAGTCCGACTCACAGATTGTTTCCTCTCTCTGCTTCTGTACTGGAGCAGGGACAGTATTCCAATTAAATGGCCAAGCCGTAACCATAAAGCTGTAACCATAGTGATATTCATAGAGCTGTAACCATAGAGATAATCATAGAGCTGTAACCATAGTGATAATCAAAGAGCTATAACCATAGTGATAACCATAGAGCTGTAATCATAGTGATAATCATAGAGCTGTAATCATAGTAAACCATAGAACTGTAACCATAGTGATAACCATAGAGCTGTAGCAGTAGAGCTGTAACAATAGAGCTGTAACCATAGTGATAACCATAGAGCTGTAACCATAGTGAGAATCATAGAGCTGTAACAGTAGAGCTGTAACAATAGAGCTGTAACCATAGTGATAACCATAGAGCTGTAATCATAGTGATAATCATAGAGCTGTAATCATAGTGATAATCATAGAGCTGTAATCATAGTGATAATCATAGAGCTGTAACCATAGTGATAATCATAGAGCTGTAATCATAGTAAACCATAGAACTGTAACCATAGTGATAACCATAGAGCTGTAGCAGTAGAGCTGTAACAATAGAGCTGTAACCATAGTGATAACCATAGAGCTGTAACCATAGTGAGAATCATAGAGCTGTAACAGTAGAGCTGTAACAATAGAGCTGTAACCATAGTGATAACCATAGAGCTGTAATCATAGTGATAATCATAGAGCTGTAATCATAGTGATAATCATAGAGCTGTAACCATAGTGATAACCATAGAGCTGTAACCATAGTGATAATCATAGAGCTGTAATCATAGTAAACCATAGAACTGTAACCATAGTGATAACCATAGAGCTGTAGCAGTAGAGCTGTAACAATAGAGCTGTAACCATAGTGATAACCATAGAGCTGTAACCATAGTGAGAATCATAGAGCTGTAACAGTAGAGCTGTAACAATAGAGCTGTAACCATAGTGATAATCATAGAGCTGTAACCATAGTGATAACCATAGAGCTGTAACAGTAGAGCTGTAACAATAGAGCTGTAACCATAGTGATAACCATAGAGCTGTAACAGTAGAGCTGTAACAATAGAGCTGTAACCATAGTGATAACCATAGAGCTGTAATCATAGTGATAATCATAGAGCTGTAATCATAGTGATAATCATAGAGCTGTAACCATAGTGATAACCATAGAGTTGTAACCATAGAGATAATCATAGAGCTGTAACCATAGAGATAATCATAGAGCTGTAACCATAGTGATAACCATAGAGCTGTAACCATAGTGATAATCATAGAGCTGTAATCATAGTAAACCATAGAACTGTAACCATAGTGATAACCATAGAGCTGTAGCAGTAGAGCTGTAACAATAGAGCTGTAACCATAGTGATAACCATAGAGCTGTAACCATAGTGAGAATCATAGAGCTGTAACAGTAGAGCTGTAACAATAGAGCTGTAACCATAGTGATAATCATAGAGCTGTAACCATAGTGATAACCATAGAGCTGTAACAGTAGAGCTGTAACAATAGAGCTGTAACCATTGTGATAACCATAGAGCTGTAACAGTAGAGCTGTAACAATAGAGCTGTAACCATAGTGATAATCATAGAGCTGTAACCATAGTGATAACCATAGAGTTGTAGCAGTAGAGCTGTAACAATAGAGCTGTAACCATAGTGATAATCATAGAGCTGTAACCATAGTGATAACCACTTTTTGTAAGTCGCTCTGGATAAGAGCGTCTGCCAAATGCCTAAATGTTAATGTAAATAACCATAGAGTTGTAAGCATAGTGATAATCATAAAGCTGTAACCATAATGATAACCACAGAGCTGTAACTATAGAGCTGTAAGCGTTATAACAGGTAGACGAAGACAGATAGAGACACAGAAAGAGGGAGAAAATCATACAGATAGAGACAGGCGGGGAGAGACAGTGAGAAAGAACAGAAAGAAAAACATCCAGAGAGGAAGAGACAGACAGTGATGGGGTTTAAAAAAACGTCTCGTCCACCTGTCTCGACCCTGTCTCGACCCTGTCTCAACCCTGTCTTACACACAGTCTGAAGGCTGTTGCTGCATGTGTATAAAGGAGAATTTCTAAACTTTTTGAATGAGAAACGCGGGAAAACACAGAGGCCTCGTGCAGCTCTCGGGCACGCGGACAGACGGACACGCGCAGGAAAACAAGTGCACATTTTGGGACACAGCCGCTTTCAGCAGCACTCAGCAGGGACATGACCGCCGCGTGCCCTCTGCTGGTCAGATCAGGAACTACATCAACAACACATCACCCTGCCCAAACTCATTAACACATCAGTTAATTAACACTTTACCAGGTTTAATGGGAGTGTGCACGTGTTTGTGTGTGTGTGTGTGTGTGTGTGTGTGTTTCCATGCAAAGTTTGTGCACCTCCTGTTTCTTTTTAAGTTGAACTTTAATAGCTTAACCCTTTAAAAGGACACTAACACTTTTTTTCACTATAATGTGGTCTGTGACATGTGCAAAAGTTTTGGCACTTATTAGAAATGAATTAATTAGAAAAAGTCACTGAAAATGAAAGAATTTAGGAATCCTTCAAATAAAAATGGAAAAACAGACAGATAAATGAATTTATTTACACTTTTATTTTAAAATATCAAATTTATTTAAAGTATTTTTGTTTTTTATGTAAATAAATAAATCAGAACATGTATGACTGAAGCTAAGAATAATAATTTAAAAAACTAACCGTAAATATCTTATTGCCTTACTTTTCAATTATTTGCATATTCTAATGTTGACCTCAGGTGTGTTCACACAGAGCGCTGTACAGAATAATCAGGTATTTATATGAGTATAATTAATATAATGAATAGTGTGTGTGTGTGTGTGTGTGTGTGTGTGCATGTGTGTGGCCTGCAGCAGTGTTTGAGATGTATGAGGTTTGTAATGTGTGTGTGTGTGTGTGGAGACTCACATCACTGCATTGTTTTTATTCAGTGTGATTAATGAGGTCTTTTCACACGTTAATAATCTCCCAAATACAGCTCTTGTGTTCCTGAATAATGGAAGAAAGTGTGTGTGTGTGTGTGTGTGTGTGTGTGTGTGTGTTTTCAGATCCTAAGGTGGGGGTCAACATTTTCCCCCCTTATTGTTTAACCGTTAAACAGCAGTGCACCACGTGACCCGGTGGTTTTTCCTCCAACAGTCTGGGGAGAAAAAGAAAAGAGAGAAAGAGAGAGAGAGAGAGAGAGAGAGAGGCAGACTGAAGGAGAGAATGAGACAGGTGGGAGAGGAGATAGAGGAGAGTGAGACAGGGATAAAAGAGACAGAAGAGAAAGAGAGAATGACAAGAGAGGGAGTAGAGACAGGAGAAAGGGAAAGAGCTACTTCGCATAAGCTATCTATAGTCCGATCTACTCTATATAAAATATCAGTGGTCTGATCAGCTGTGTATGAGCTATCTATAGTCCGATCTACTCTATATAAAATATCAGTGGTCTGATCAGCTGTGTATAAGCTATCTATAGTCCGATCTACTCTATATAAAATAGCACTGGTCTGATCAGCTGTGTAGAAGCTATCTATAGTCCGATCTACTCTATATAAAATAGCAGTGGTCTGATCAGCTGTGTAGAAGCTAGCTATTGTCCGATCTACTCTATATAAAATATCAGTGGTCTGATCAGCTGTGTATGAGCTAGCTATTGTCCGATCTACTCTATATAAAATATCAGTGGTCTGATCAGCTGTGTATGAGCTATCTATAGTCCGATCTACTCTATATAAAATATCAGTGGTCTGATCAGCTGTGTAGAAGCTAGCTATTGTCCGATCTACTCTATATAAAATATCAGTGGTCTGATCAGCTGTGTATGAGCTATCTATGGTCCGATCTACTCTATATAAAATATCAGTGGTCTGATCAGCTGTGTATGAGCTATCTATAGTCCGATCTACTCTATATAAAATATCAGTGGTCTGATCAGCTGTGTATGAGCTATCTATGGTCCGATCTACTCTATATAAAATATCAGTGGTCTGATCAGCTGTGTATAAGCTATCTATGGTCCGATCTACTCTATATAAAATATCAGTGGTCTGATCAGCTGTGTATAAGCTAGCTATAGTCCGATCTACTCTATATAAAATATCAGTGGTCTGATCAGCTGTGTATGAGCTATCTATAGTCCGATCTACTCTATATAAAATATCAGTGGTCTGATCAGCTGTGTATGAGCTATCTATAGTCCGATCTACTCTATATAAAATATCAGTGGTCTGATCAGCTGTGTATAAGCTATCTATGGTCCGATCTACTCTATATAAAATATCAGTGGTCTGATCAGCTGTGTATGAGCTAGCTATAGTCCGATCTACTCTATATAAAATATCAGTGGTCTGATCAGCTGTGTATGAGCTATCTATGGTCCGATCTACTCTATATAAAATATCAGTGGTCTGATCAGCTGTGTATGAGCTATCTATGGTCCGATCTACTCTATATAAAATATCAGTGGTCTGATCAGCTGTGTATGAGCTAGCTATAGTCCGATCTACTCTATATAAAATATCAGTGGTCTGATCAGCTGTGTATGAGCTATCTATAGTCCGATCTACTCTATATAAAATATCAGTGGTCTGATCAGCTGTGTATAAGCTATCTATAGTCCGATCTACTCTATATAAAATATCAGTGGTCTGATCAGCTGTGTATAAGCTATCTATAGTCCGATCTACTCTATATAAAATATCAGTGGTCTGATCAGCTGTGTATAAGCTAGCTATTGTCCGATCTACTCCATATAAAATATCAGTGGTCTGATCAGCTGTGTATGAGCTATCTATAGTCCGATCTACTCTATATAAAATATCAGTGGTCTGATCAGCTGTGTATAAGCTATCTATGGTCCGATCTACTCTATATAAAATATCAGTGGTCTGATCAGCATGTATAAGCTATCTATGGTCCGATCTACTCTATATAAAATATCAGTGGTCTGATCAGCTGTGTATAAGCTAGCTATTGTCCGATCTACTCTATATAAAATATCAGTGGTCTGATCAGCTGTGTATAAGCTAGCTATTGTCCGATCTACTCTATTTAAAATATCAGTGGTCTGATCAGCATGTATAAGCTATCTATGGTCCGATCTACTCTATATAAAATATCAGTGGTCTGATCAGCTGTGTATAAGCTAGCTATAGTCCGATCTACTCTATATAAAATATCAGTGGTCTGATCCACTATATAAAAATCTATTTGTGTATTAATGCATTTTGATTAGATTAGATTAAACTTTATTGTTATTGTGAAAAGTACAGAGCCAATGAAATGCAGTTAGCATCTCCCCAGAAGTGCAAACGTGACCTATTGACAATAAATAAATACAATGTGTTATACAAACAGATGATGTGTTTGTTAATAGAGTTATGGTGTAAACTGTATATAGTGATATAGTAATGTAATGATAGATTTATTTGTTGGCTGCATTTATTCATTTTGTATATCCCACTGTATGGTGTCGTTATATTGGTTTAGTTAATACTGGATGAGAGACACTCAGTTGTGCTCTGATTTACTAAAAGAGAGAGAGAGAGAGAGAGAGAGAGAGAGAGAGAGAGAGACAGAAAGAGAGAGAAAGAGGGAGAGAGAGACAGACAGAAAGAGAGAGATAGAGGGAGAGATAGAGAAGGAGAGAGAGAGTCAGTTAGAGTTAGAGAGAGAGACAGAGACAGAAAGAGAGAGAGGGGGAGAGAGAGTCAGTTAGAGATAGAGACAGAAAGAGAGAGAGAAAGCGAGTGAGAGAGAGGGAGAGTCAGTTAGAGAGAGAGATAGTGAGAGAGAGAGAAAAAGAGGGAGAGGGAAAGAGAGAGAGAAAATGAGGGAGAGAGAGAGTGAGAGAGAGAGAGAGGGGGAACACACTGGTTTCTCTCAGCAGAGGGCGGAAAAGTCGAACTTTAACTCTTTTCGAGGGCCGAGTCCTAACCGTGTGTGTGTTGGATAAGCTAGTGCACTAGTTAGTGTGTATGACGCCCATTCCCTGAGTAGCGCACTGTGTTGAGGCAGTCTGGGTTTGTTTGGGACGCAGCCGTACAGACCGGAAGCTGGTTGGCTGTCGCGGAGAGCTCTTCCGGTTGAGGGATTCGTATGGCGCTTTTTGCGGTAAAGGTGCTGCGGTGAGGGAGATGATAGAGGGGGGAAGATGGCGGCTCCATGGACCAACGATAAAGAGGAGGAGTTCGTGTCCATGATGGAGGGAAGGCCGGAGTTATTCGACAACACGGAGATGAATTTCACCAACAAGACGGCGAAGATGAACGCCTGGCTGGAGCTGGCGAAACACTTCCAGATCAGCGGTGAACACCTCACGGCTGCTTATTTACACACCTGAGTACACACACACACACACACACACACACACACACACGGTACGATATCAGTATCGCGATGACAATCATCTTACAGAACACTTACAGGGATACTGCAGATACAGAGACGTCTATTTATAATGTCCGATCTCCTCTATATAAGACACCTGCGGTCCGATCTCCTCTATATAAGACACCTGCGGTCCGATCTCCTCTATATAAGACACCCCGGGTCCGATCTCCTCTATATAAGATACCTGCGGTCCGATCTCCTCTATATAAGACTCCCCTGGTCCGATCTCCTCTATATGAGACACCTGCGGTCCGATCTCCTGCATATGAGACACCTGCGGTCCGATCTCCTGCATATGAGACACCTGCGGTCCGATCTCCTGCATATGAGACACCTGCGGTCCGATCTCCTGCATATGAGACACCTGCGGTCCGATCTCCTCTATATAAGATACCTGTGGTCCGATCTCCTCTATATAAGATACCTGCGGTCCGATCTCCTCTATATAAGACTCCTGCGGTCCGATCTCCTCTATATAAGACACCTGCGGTCCGATCTCCTCTATATAAGACACCTGTGGTCCGATCTCCTCTATATAAGACACCCCGGGTCGGATCTCCTCTATATAAGACTCCTGTGGTCCGATCTCCTCTATATGAGACACCTGCGGTCCGATCTCCTCTATATAAGATACCTGTGGTTCGATCTCCTCTATATAAGATACCTGCGGTCCGATCTCCTCTATATAAGACTCCTGCGGTCCGATCTCCTCTATATAAGACACCAGTGGTCCGATCTCCTCTATATAAGACACCTGCGGTCCGATCTCCTCTATATAAGATACCTGTGGTCCGATCTCCTCTATATAAGACTCCTGTGGTCCGATCTCCTCTATATAAGACTCCTGTGGTCCGATCTCCTCTATATAAGACTCCTGTGGTCCGATCTCCTCTATATAAGATATCAGTGGTCCTATTTACTCTATATAAGATATTAGTGGTCCAATATCCTTTATATAAAATATTAGTGGACTGACAGGTGACAAACCCTATGTGGTCCTCTGCTGTTGTAGCTTGTGTAGTCCATGCTGAGATGGATTTCTGTTGGGTGTAGAGAGTCATTATTTAAGTTACTGTACTGCATTTGATTGGAGACACAAAAACACCGCAAAAATTACACCAACTTACATTTTTTCTATTTCTTTTTTTATATATTTTTTTATAGATACTTAAGTTTTATTATATCGTTCTCTTTTTTATTATTTATTTTATATATATTAAAGTTTTATTATATAATATATATATTTATATATATTTAAGTTTTATTATATCGTTCTCTTTTTTATTATTTATTTTATATATATTAAAGTTTTATTATATAATATATATATTTATATATATTTAAGTTTTATTATATCGTTCTCTTTATTATTATTTATTTTATATATATTTAAGTTTTATTATATCGTTCTCTTTTCAGAGAAGGAGCTGCGTAAGAAGTGGGACTCTCTCAGGACTCAGTACAGCAGATACACTAAGATGATGTATGGATCAGATGGACGCTTCTTCACCCCAAGACAGCAGTGGATCATGCAGCGTCTCAAGTTCCTCGATCCTCACATTAAGCGCAGGAGCAACTACTGCACCGACCTTGACTACGAGGTGACCGTACGGCACAAACATCACATCACGTCACTGCAAGACATTTAAAACTATGTGTGTTGTGATTATACAGGGTTACACAGAGGCTGTTCTGTTACAGGGTAAAGATTTATACCAGTAAACTCATTTTACAGAAACAGAGGGAAATAAAACAAGTAATAATAAAAGTACCAAGTAAAAAAAGTACTGGGATGCAAGGATGAAGGAAATACTTGGGAAAAACATCACACACACACACGTTTTTTTATTTATTTCACAATATTGCGAAAATGTGAAATGTAAAGAAAATGTGAGTAGTACTTGCCGTGGCAAATCATTGGGGTCATGCTAGCAACATGCTAGTCACCCTAGCATCATGATAGCAACATTTTAATCAGCTAAACACCATGCTAGCTACATGCTAATTTCACTAGCATCATGCTAGCAACATGCTTGCCAGGGGTAGCTCAGTAGTTAAGGCATTGGGCTACGGTTCGGAAGATCCCAGGTTCAAACCCCACAACCACCAAATTGCCACTGTTGAGCCCTTGAGCGCGGCCCTTAACCCTCAACTGCTCAGATGTGTAATGAGATAAAAAAAAAAAAAAGTGTAAGTCGTTCTGGATAAGAGTGTCTGCCAAATGCCTGAATGTAAATGTAAATGCTTATCATGTTATTAGATTAATATAGTTAGCATCAACATGCTAATACTGTTAGCATCATGCTTGCAACATGTTAATCAGCTAAACGCAATGCTAGCTACATGCTAATTTCACTAGCATCATGCTAGCAACATGCTTATCATGTTATTAGTGAAATGCTAATATAGTTAGCATCAACATGCTAATACTGTTAGCATCATGCTTGCAACATGTTAATCAGCTAAACGCAATGCTAGCTACATGCTAATTTCACTAGCATCATGCTAGCAACATGCTTATCATGTTATTAGTGAAATGCTAATATAGTTAGCATCAACATGCTAATACTGTTAGCATCATGCTTGCAACATGTTAATCAGCTAAACGCAATGCTAGCTACATGCTAATTTCACTAGGATCATGCTAGCAACATGCTTATCATGTTATTAGTGAAACGCTAATATAGTTTGCATAATGCTTGCGAAATGCTATTATAGTTAGCATCATACTAGCAACATGCTAATACTTTTTGCATCATACTAGTTGTCGTTTGTCTTTCGGCTGCTCCCGGCAAGGGGTCGCCACAGCGGAATATCCAGTCTGCACAACAACTTGGCACAGGTTTTACGCCGGATGCCCTTCCTGACGCAACCCTCCCATTTTATCCGGGCTTAAAACCGGCACTGCATCCAGTGGCTCGGGGGTTTGGGCACTGGCTGGGAATCGAACCCGGGCCTTTCGCATGGCAGGCTACACCTACCACTGAGCCACCAGTGCCCGTTAGCATCATGCTAGCATTATGCTAATATTTTTAGCATAATGCTAGCAACATACTAATCATTTTAGCATCATGCTAACAGCATGCTAATAATATTGCTAGATATCGTAGCTTATCAGGATTGTGATAAATGCGAAAGACTGAGTTAAATGAGCCCTCCATCGTGTCTCTACGACTATGAGATCCACAGTAAGATCATGCTCCTGATGTGTTAGCGTGGTATGAAGAGTCGATGCTATCGTATCCTCTGTAAACCTATTTGCTTTACTTACAAATTGATGTTGGTCAAAGTTGAGGGACAAGGATGATCTGATATGACGCTGTACCAGTTTTTCAAAACACTTTATGACCACTGGAGTGAGTGCTACTGGCTGATAGTCATTTATGCTGGTGATGGCTGGTTTCTTAGGTAGAGGGACTACTGTGAAGGACTTCAGGCAGGATGGGACGGCTGACTGTGATAGTGACCACACATGTGGGGACCCCATCAGGTCCAGTGGCTTTCCTTGAATTTATGGCCCTAAGTGTGCGCCTTACTCCTGCGGTGTATAACCTTCAGCTGCTCAAAGGTTGGCTCTTTAGTTGGTGAGGTTGCTGTCCAGGTGTTTCTTGATCTTTCTCCTGTACTCCGCCTTAGCCTTCTCAATGCCTTTCTTGAGATTGTCTTGGGCCGCACTGTGGACACAGTTTTTCTTTCTTTCAGCAGCCGCTTTACCTCCTTTGTCATCCAGGGTATCTGATTGGGAAAGACCCTGATGTGTTTCTCCACTGTACAAGTGGTCCGGAGGGGCACCAGGTGTGGTAATGGTTTAGCCCTGTAGCCCAACTTTATGTTTGAGTAGAAGTTGTTTGAGTAGAACCGGTGTGTTAGCTCCTATGGTTGTACATTTTACATGTAGGTGGAATTAGGGGAGCACTGCTTTCAAATCCACATGGTTAAAGTCTCTAGCTAGATAAACACAGTGTCAGGATACTTGCTTCACAGTAAGATAGTCTGAGTCTGGAATGGATGAATGGAGCCATGTCTCTGTAATGGGAATGAGCTTGTAGCCTCAGTATATCCATTTTTATTAGTGAGGGATCTGGCATTCTTAAGGAAAATGGTGAAAAGTGTTGGTTTATGCGGCTAGCCTAACTAATCTCCCGACGCCGTCACCGCCTCCTTCTCGCAGGGATGATCACTCATGGAGACCCTGGACTTTGCGTTATATTCTCTGGAATGTTGTGCTTCTTGTTTTGATTTCACACTTGTTTGAGCATTTTATGGAGGGAAGGCACCTTATGCAAAAAAATAATAGTCAGCAGGTGGCGATATTACTGCTTCAAATGCTACACATCAGTGTGGTTAAGTGTCGCAATACCATGTACAAATGTAGTACAGTAGAAAGTACAGATCATTGTAGGATGTAGAAGTAAAATATCCACTAATAAGACTACTCAGATAATGTACAGAAACATGAAACAGACTCTACTTGTGTACAGCAATGAAGTAAATGTATTTGGTTACGTCCCCTTTCCATAAGCTCCTGCTAACAAAATAAACCTTAAAATCAGGACATTTTCTGTCCAACAGGAAGGAGTTTCTGATGGATCTACAATGATTAACAAATGGCCTTAATTGATTAGTTAGATTCTTTGTGTGTTTTTCGCTCAGGTGACGGTGGTTGAGAACGGCTGTGAAGATTCGAGCCCCGCCCAGGTGGACGTGGAAATCGAGGCAGACAGCATGAACAAGTTGGAGATGAGCCTAGATGCGTCCAAAGTCTCCAAGCAGCTCTCCAAGCGGTCGTTCCAGGATGACGACTCGGACTCAGCGCATTCGTACGGAACCAAGAGACCCTGCTTGGACAAATCCAGCCCTCAGATGTTCCCCAAAAGCGTCTCCAAGCGACAGTGCAATGAGGATGAAGAGGACGAAGAGTCGGATTCGGCGAGTATGAGGAGGATCGTCTGTAGCACCATGGAGGAGAAGAAGGACGAGCGATGGGACGGGTTCTCCATGTACGTCACTTCCTGTCTCCAGAACCTGAACTCGTCACGGAGCCGAATGATGGCGCAGGACGACGTGTCCACCGTGCTGCAAAGACACATGGAGCGAGACGGAGAGGACGATGAGGATGGGACGGTGGACAGGAGCGAGATGTGCAGGAGAACCTGCGCCGCCTGCTGCGGTTTCACCAAGGCCAGGAGCAGGGACAAGCTGGCCACGCCCACCACGGACGATCAGGACGACCTTGAGCCTTTTCTCAAGTCCATGTCCATCATCATGAAGAGGCTACCTGAGGGCGAGAGGTCAGAGGTCAAGTTCAGGATCCACGAGCTGGTGCACAAAGCTCAGATGAGACATCTAAACGAAGAGAGGAACACACAGACCCCGTCTACTCTATGAACTGCGATTCACACTCGCACAACACCTGCACTTTTCTACAGAACTTTATTATTAGTTTTTTTTTTAAGTTATAAATAAATAATTGTATATTTCATAAACAAATGTCTGAGGAAAAAAAAAAACTGGAAATTACTCAGATTCTCTCTTTGTAGTGTATTCTGCTGGAAGTCTTTATTAAAAATAAGCACGGTTTCTATTTTTAATATTTAAAACAATAAAACCACTTTGACCGTCAACAGTCTCAGGGTTGCCAGATTGACTGGGATCCATCACACTTGTGCTGTTTAATCAATAATAATAAGAAAAAGTCTTGACTCTGTTACTCGTCAAACATCATAATGCTGCAGGATCATCAGTAGTTTAATCGTTTAGATTATCATCACTTTTATAGCATTGTTTATAAACTTTTTTTTAAATAAACACATCGTTTGCATTATGTTAATTCTTTATTTACATTTTAAGTAACTATTGGTTGATTATATGATTTAATTACTTGAAGAGAATCTGATTAATTAGTGCAAAAATAGTAGGTTTTCTTTGGACAGTAACTGTTCCACAGCCCGCGGGTGTAAACCGAACAGCTTGCTCTCTGTGGCACCAGTAAGGGTGTGTCCGTTCCACCCTGAGTGAGTTTCCAGAATACTGTGTGTGTGGTGGTAAGAGAAGCTGCTGGAAGGTGAGAATTAAATGTAGATGTATCTCAACACTGAGCTCACCTCTGTGTCGTGTGATGGACCTTATGGGAAGATGGTATTTAAATGTTGTTAGTCTTTTGACTGCTCCTGTTAAGGGGTTGCCACAGCAACTTGGCGTCGGTTTCACGCCGGATGCCCTTCCTGACGCAACCCTCCCCTTTCATCTAGGGTTGGGCCCGGCACTCCATCCAGTAGCTGGGGTTTGGGCATTGAACCTTGGTCTTCTGCATGGGAGGCGAGAAACCTATCACTGAGCCGCCATTGCTCATGGGAAGAGATATTCAAATACTCAGTATTATCATGTAGCTTTATACCGCTGGCCACTAGAGGGCACTCCAGTATCATTTATTATAGACGTGTTCGAAACACTGAAGTGATTCTCGCTTTATGTTATTGTTTCTGCTTTTTCTTTTCCTTTATTAACATTTGATTTTCCACCTGCACAGTAAAGCAGATTTTTATTAACGCTTATTTGTTATCGCTAAGAACTGACAGTTTTTTTACAGAGTCAGATCCATTGACCCGGCTAGATTTTTTTTTTTTACCCCCAAGTCGTCTCAAGTTGTCATTTTTGTTCTTAACCTGACAAAGTTTCTCCATAACTACAAGTTTGAGCTTTATTGTAATAATTTAGTCTTAATTATTAAAGTACTAAAAAATATCAAAAAACAAAGAACCGATGTGCTCCTAGGAAATGCTTTATAATAAATGATCACCTGCTGTAATACACACGACTCAGTGATTCGTTACGAGTCAACAGATCAGGTGGTGAAAAAAATTGTTCCTATGAAAATATTAAGTATTGGTTAATAATAAATAAATAAGAAATAAAAGAATAAAGAAGGAAATTCCTAATGTTTGCCTTAAAAGAGCCAAATCAGAGTCGACTCTTACACAAACAACACTTCATTACATGTTCAGCATTTTGGCCTTATCCAGAGCGACTGACATTTTTTAAAATCCCATTACACATCTAAGTAGTTGAGGGTTAAGGGCCTTGCTCCAGCGCCCAACAGCGGCAACTTGGTGGTGGGATTGGAACCTGGGACCTTCTAAACCGTAGTCCAATGTCTTACCTGTTCCTGACACATTAGTTATAATATTACACACTTTTAAACCTCATGTGTGTCACTCCCGGTAAACAACGCCGTAGTTCTGGGGCAAGTATGAGCATGAAAGTGTAAAGACAGGTTAGACAATTCTCCGCATGGGAAACTGGTGCGTCGGCACATGTTGTGTCACATACCACTCGGGGTTGAGCATTTAAAGACGATGGTTATTATATTAAAAACAGAAAATTAGCATTTATTATATAATCAGAATAAATAAACAATATACAATAGATTGTGTAGATGGTTCAGAGTGTGTGTGGTGTGAGAGCGCGGAGTGTGGCGTGCCCTCAGTGAGTCAGTGCGAGGGCTTAGAGAGTTCAGTGTTGAGTTAAAGTCCATCAGTGACACGACGATTTAAACAATACAGACTTAAAAGTGTTTAAACCCAACACTGTTTATGCCTCGTCTGCCATTGTGACATTTTGAACCCGCATCAGGAATGTAGCAATGCATTCTGGGATGTACGTACACTTTATCTGGCTAGTTTGTGAAGAGTACACATTATCTAGCAAAGGTCTCTTTGGTTTGTCTAAGGGAAGCTTCTAAATATAACCAACGTTTTTTAATTCAAGCTAAGAGTTCTTTAGCTAAGGATATGAAGCAGAACTATCTGAAGAACCTTTGAGGAGCCCTTGAGGAACCCTGAAACAAGGGGACACTGAAGGGGGCAAGTGCGTGTTAAAGATGAGATTGAAGCAGTGCACAGCTTTATATCTCAGTGGCCACCATTTCATCATAGCGCACATCTGTCTTTTGAACTCCCGTGTCCTCCCTTATCCTGTCCTCGTCTTTTTCTGTCCTGTTATCCACTTTGCCATTTTGTTCCTTCAGTTTCTTTTCCAGCTCCTGGTTCTTTTTGTGCATCTGCAGGTAGTTAAACTGTAGCTGCTTCTGGTAGCGTATCACTTTGTCCTTCTCTTTATTCCACGTCTGCTTCTCACGATGGAAGCTGCTCAGGATCTTCTCCTTCTTCTGTTTCTCATCTTCCAGCTGCCCGCGCAGTCTCTCCACTTCCTTCTGAAGGACATCAACTTGTCCTGAAGTTTCCTGGTCAGCCAACTTGGATTGGCAGACCTGCAGTTGATGATGTTGCTCTTGCAACTGGACCTTCAGACTCAGGAGCTCTAAATGCTCCTCTTGGGCCACCAGGAGGTCTTGTTTCAGTGTTTTGACATCTGTCTCCAGCTTTCCTGCTTTCTCACGAAGAAGCTCAGCCTCGTTCTTCTTCCTCTGCAGCTCATTCTCACAGACCTTCAGGAAATCAGACACGTTATTAACGCCATCATTATCCTGATTATATATTACAAATACTCGCATATAGTGTAGCATTGCTAGCAGCTAGCTAATAGCCTCATTAGTAGGGTTACTGCAACATCATGTTTAAAAGTATCTTAGCTTCTTTGTCTCTGGTTCGATCATTTTTAAAGCACTATTTGTTTTCTGTTTTCCTTATTTGGTCATGGCTTCCTGTTTCTCACTGCTCTTCCACCAAATACTGTATATAACCTACTTGTTGAAGTGTCTGTAATGGACAAAGTATTTCTATTGCACTTTTTACAAGTCTTAAAAAAGATATTAAGACATGAAGCTGCGACCAAGTCAGGAATGTGGGAAACGATAAGGGTCAGACGAGTGGACAGTATGGAACCTGATAGAGGTCAGAGCCAGTGTAGAATTGATGATCAGATTACATCACTAAAAAGTGTTCAACATTGTGTGTTTAACACACACCTCCATCTCAGTGCTCCGTAACTGCAGTGTTTCCTCACACACTCTGTGTTTCTCCTCCAATTCCTCCATTTTACTCCTCATTTCTCTCAGTGCGGCTCTTAGAGAGACGATCTCACTCAGCTTATTGGTCACTTCAGCCTGTGAGTCCTTCAGCTGCTGCTTCAACAGGGAGATCTCACCCACTTTCTGGCACACCTGAACACAAACAGATGCTTCGTTTACTCAAACAGCTGATGGGCTCTGAGGACATTTGATGAAGCATGATATTTTTAATGTTGAAGGTTATTTTGACTCTCTACCTCCCACTGAGTCTCCTCCAGCGTGGGTGTTGATGGTGTGTGTCGGTGTTTGTAGATCAGCTGACTCTCGGCTGCATTCCTGTCCCTGATCAGCTGATCCACTTCCTCCTGGAGACGGTCTTTATCCTGCTGGAGCTGAAGAATCTGCAGCTGGAGGAGCTGCTGGGTCTGCAAAGCATGCTGGGATACCTGCAGAAGAACATATTCGTTAGGAGACATGCTATGTTTCTTGAAAGTAACACAAACGGGTGGGGTTTGGTGCTTTGGGGCTGGTGGAGCTAAATCACAGACTGAGTCGCGAACTTTCTTCACGTCAGTAATTTTTTCTTTGGTTTGCTTTAGGAGGAGCTACTGATACCCATCTAGCAGTTACGACAGGAGGAGCTTGTTAGGAGCTCCTTGCAAATGGGAACATGCTTATTAATAATAGCTTAGCTATATGGTTAGTAGAATTACTTTGTTGTTCTTAAAGGGGTTGTTTGGCTTAACAAAAAAAAAGGTTGGGAAAATGTTTGCATCCACTGCACGTGATCTCCTGAGCTAGTGATGTCTGTGATGTCAAACCATTCAACACATTCCTGACATTTAACCATCAATTTAGATTGGATCTGATCCTGTAATGTTGATCCAGGTTTTAGTCTAGTGGGTGTGGCCTGTACAGGTTTTGTTTCCTCAGTCATTTTCACTTTTTTTGCGGCGAATTCAATGTGTTTGAAATGCAAAAGCTGTTTTACTGAGTCCAGAGAAGAGATCGCTGGTTAAAAACAATCCCAGTCAACTGATGAACCTAGTGTCTATCATTTTGCATAATAAACTGTTGGAATTGCGAGTTATGAGCAGTTTTGAGCCCCACCCCTGAACAAGCTCAGAATCTGTCCAGGGTGTGGACTCGGGTTATTCAGGCCAAGTGTGATGTGATAACCTTAGCTACAAAAATAAATGATCGCAGCAGATCTGTAAACAGTTATAGCTCTGTGTTTAAAAGATTAATGAAAAGAGAAAGCTGAGAATTCCAGACTTTAGACATCACACACTCAAAATAAACATCGTCACAACGCGGCTTTGCAGAAATAAACAGAATTAGGTTTAGATCCAGAGAGAACCTTGAAAAGAACCAAACTCTGAAGGAAATAAGGAACATCGATGTGAACATAAATCAGTGACATTTACCTCAGAGCTGTGGAGCTGTCGTCCCTCAGACACTTCAGACTCCATGGAACTTGGAAAATTCCGATCAGAAAAAGGACTCGTGTGGTTCGTTTCAGCGTTTTTATCCGCTGTGTCTGTCTTTAAGCTAGCAGGACCGGATATACAGTCGCTCAACACGCTCGTGGATCTCGTGCTGGAGTTTGATATCCCACCGTCTCCATTAACTCCACCCGTCCATTTAGTCCTGCTATTAGCGGCATCGTTGATCCAGCTGGAGCCGGAAATCCCGGAATCGCACGGCGATCCCGAGCTCATGTCGCGTTTGTGTTCCGGTGTCTGGTTTTTAGGTCGATCGATGTGGCTGAGGTTAGTTCCTAGAATGGCACTCAGACTGTTGTGGGTTTCTACGGAAGAGCTGCTGCTCCGAGGAAATTGAGGCATGAAGGGGTTTTCTGCAGTCTAATGAGAGAACAAAGAGGAACAAATGAGTACTGGTCATGATGTTTAGTGTCTGCTATCAAGAATTGTTTTTATTTCAATTTCCCCTCACATGACCAATCAGTTATTGCGGAATAAATAAAACAGAATCTACGGAAGACCATCATAAATAATAAATTAGCAAGTGAGTGAGCTAGCAAGAAAAATTCAAACAGCTGCCCCTCCCCCCAGGGGGACGGTTACCCCTCCCCCCAGGAGAGTGGATGTAATTGTTGAACATTTACTTCCAACAAAGGAAGGGACTGCTGCGCCAAGAGCCGAGGACTCAGGGGTTTAGGTAAACGTGTGAGTTCGGGGTGTAAGATGTTGACAAGAATTTAACCGAAAGGAAACTGAGACAGGAAGTCCATGAGGGTGTGTACTAAACATGACTGGAATATGATGATCAAGATGAAGATTAGATTAGCACATCTTAAAAACATGACTGAATAGCGGAGCAGAAATAAAGTTCACGAGGAGAACTGTGAGGTCTCCATGATGTGTTACGGTGTGGGTTTATTTTGTATCTTGAAGCTTAAGAAACTGGAAGTCCGAGGGTTAATGGTGTGTCTGATTTAGCTTTGGAGATACGATGCGTCCGCACTGACGAACCATACTGTTAACGAGCCGCGACTGTAGTTTAAGACACCCCCCCAGGGGCGGGGCCCATGAACTGATATCTTCGATTGTATTTTATCGAAACAAACACAGCAGTAGTACAGAACGCGTCTAAGCAAAACATTAATGATCATAAACCTTAACGCTTCATCCTCCAGCCTGTATGGTGTGTGTAACGCATACACACGGCTATGGGAGACCGACTTTCACTGTTAATATCTAATAAAGATACTCACCTGCTCTAATCTAGCACACACGCTCGGGTCCGTCGGCGTTCTCCTCGACTCGTCCGGCGTTTCATCTCGCGGCTTGTGGCTCACTTTGATGTAGAAGAAGTCGTCGCTGTTGCCGGTTCCGCCCGAGCCGAGGCCGAATTTGGAGTTGTTGTTGTTTTTGCTGTTGTGTTCGTGAGGGTTGTGTTTCGTCAGGCCGCCACGTTTACACTGAAATCCTTTTTTCAGCTTTTGATCTGAACCTCTGCAGTTTTTACCGCCGGGTATTAGACTGCTGACGCTACCCATGATGCCCTGCAACATGTGCGACACATCACCCATCTTATTATTACATTACAGCCTGAGGGACACAGTGCTGTTTAAAATGTTCATATTCATTTATATTCAATTTCTTTTTTTTATTTAGCACTGATTTGTAACATGTAACATGTAGCATGCTAATTCAGTGTCTATAGTATAAGTTATCTATACAAGCCTTATTTATGTTTTGTCTGCAAAGCTGCTAATTTTCTGATTCTCCTAACTAGCCTAGCGTGTTAGCTAGGTGCTTAAACCCCTTACAGCGTTTCTAATGACACAGCAGGAGCTCACGCGACAGTTCAACGTTCATGTCGTCTTCAGTTCTTGGGGAAAACCTGAAAAACAAGCAGAGAAGAATGTTTTAGACATTTGCGCTAAGTATGACACAAATTATATTTATTATAGAGATTGTTTTTTTTTATATATAAACTACAGACGTTAGCTGTAGATGCACAGATTCGTCTGAACAACACACTTAGGTCAATAATGATCAAATATGTATGTGCTTATATGGAAGCCTTTCTGATGTGTGTTAACGGGGAGGCTTTAGATGCCACACTGTGTCTTTGGGTTTCGGATCGTCAGGTAGAACAAAAGTTATCATTACTTTGTATATAACGTACGTTTATCCACTACTGGAATATGGGAATGATGTCGCAAAAATGTAGAACGCTCGAAATCAGCATATTATTATTATTATTATTATTTTGCTGGGTTGATTTTTCACCAGGTTGGTGATCAGCGTGTTCTGTGGACTTTGATTATAGGCATCATAATTCTACTTAAATTATTACTTAAAAAATTATTCGAAGCAGGAGGTTATTATTTGGTCGTAGAAGGAACTGAAAACAAGCAGAAGAAGACACAGAAAGAAAAACTACAGGATGTGAGAGTCACGGCTTAAAGTCCAGCGTTCCTGGGGTTTTTATTATTATTATTATTATTATTATTATTATTATTATTAATATTATTCTTTTTGCGGGG
>NC_071108.1:36520000-36620000 GCF_024256425.1 Clarias gariepinus | reverse complement strand
CACTGGGAGTGTGTGTGTGTGTGTGTGTGTGTGTGTGACGGAGCTCCACACACTCACACCGTTGTTTCCTCAGAATTTACGACGGTTTAATGGGAATCGATCACACACACACACACACACACACACACACACACACACACAGACAGCGGGGGTGTGACACGCTAATAAGAACAAGAAGGTGGGCGGAGCTTAAATTAGCCATTATAGGCTATAACTCATTCTGCTCTCAGCCTCAGGAGGATCACCACCACAGGGTGGCGCTGTTACAGGAGAATACTCCACTTACTCATTAATTAACGAAAAGACCACTAAACCCCGCCCTTAATCCCATCCCAAACCCCGCCCCTACACCGCTCCTTAAACTTTATCTCCGTTCATAAGAAACTGGTTATTATCCTACATATTAAGGCCCCGCCCCCATTTCAGTGACTGACAGCTCCAAATCCACAAGAAGACAAATAAATTAATAAACTTCACACACTTCCTGTCTCACCTCCCCATCAATTATACGTTTTGTCTTATTAATTAATTAGTTAATAAGATAAACCCGGTTACACACAGCAGCGATAAACACTCGCTCGCGCTCAGTCTTTATGTTTTCTGTCATAAAACATCGCAGCTTGTCACGTGACTGTGAGTCCACACCACGTCTGTAATGTCATTTAAAAATATAACTAAATTATGAAGTTTTTGACACAGTTCACACATTTCATGACTTTAGGTTTAGTTTATTATTTATGTTTTTAATTGCAGTTTGATTGATTTACTCACAGTAATCTTTTATTCTCTTAATTTTTAAACGTTTCTGTACAGAATGTATTTACACGCAATACTGGACGCGTATGAGTGTGTGCGCGTATCACAAGCTGA
The DNA here is from genome assembly GCF_024256425.1 of Clarias gariepinus. Lineage (NCBI taxonomy): Eukaryota > Metazoa > Chordata > Actinopteri > Siluriformes > Clariidae > Clarias > Clarias gariepinus. The sequence continues at coordinate 36,619,130 of NC_071108.1, read as the reverse complement.
TGCATGGATAATCCATTACAGCACACACGCACACACACACACACACACTTGATCTACAGTAGAGGATTCATTACAACCACACAAAAAGCTCACAGCTGCACTTTTTTCTCTGCACCTGCGATTAGCAGATGGTCTCCACACACACACACACACACACACACACGCGCGCGCGCCGTTACACCATTAGCATTAGCGTTAGCAGTCTCGGTTTGTACACTTTCACATCTGTTTAGTGGTTTTTGAGAAGCCTCAGGTCACGCCGTTTCGCTGATTTGCATTAAAGTTCTATTAAAAGTACAACAATGAGAAATCTTTAAGCCCCGCCCCCTAGCCCCGCCCCGTACACCTGCCCCTCCTAACTCCAACTCTAAACCTTTGTTATCTTCTGTCACACTATTTTACATATGTATCCATATATATTATTAAACAGACAAGCAGTTTTCCTCGCCTGAGGATGTAAAAGTTTTGGCGCCCTATGCAGTGTGCATTAGGCAGATGATCCACCAGCACTTTGATCCAGACATGACACGCTATCAGATCCACAAGGTTTCAATCTCATCTACATCGAGTGTGCCAGAGTTAAACGCTGCACGATAATGAGTGTGTGTGTGTGTGTGTGTGTGTGTGTGTGTGTGTGAGCAGGATCGTAGCTGACCTAGTGCAGTCTTTCAGACAGATTTGTCTCTGTGGAGTCTCTGTATAGAAACGAGACACAAAGGACAGAAGCGTCTCTCTGCAGGACGACACTTTAAAACTGTGAAACAGATCGTCCTCCACTGGACTGAAAGTCAGTGTGTGTATGTGTGTGTGTGTGTGAGAGAGAGAAAGAGAGAGAGAGAGAGAGAGAGATGAGTGCACTTTTGAAAACAAGAGCACTTGAGATGAATAAAGGGGCATTAGGGTGGATGGAGTGAATAATTGAAAGGAAGCAAGCCTCCATTTCTATTTCTCATCTCCCTCTTCAGAGAGACAGAGAGAGAGAAAGAGAGAGTGTGTGTGTGTGAGTGTGTGTGTGTGAGAGAGAGAGAGGGTGAATGGTGTTAATTACTCGTCCTCCTCTGCTTCCTTCCTGTGGATTTTCATTCCCTAATGGCTCCTGAGTGTTCCTGTGGTCTGCACGTGTGTGTGTGTGTGTGTGTGTATGTGTGTGTGTGTATGTGTATGTGTGTGTGTGTGTGTGTGTGTGCACGAATGCTAGGACTTAAATGAGGCTAAATAATGATAATTATAAGGTTTTATGCAAAGCATGAGCTCAGGCGTGAAACAAAAGGCCACTGCTGATGTCATATGTTCAGTTTTCACACTTAAGCCCCGCCCCTTCTCGCTCCGCAGTATTAGGGGCGATCTGAGCGACGTGCCGCTACACGTCCTCGTCCCCGTGCTGTTCAGACGTGAGACGGAATTTAAGGCAGGACGAGACACGCCTGAGAGACATCAGGGTTATTTAATCACACACTTGTACGGTTGTTTAGTGCGGCTGAGACAAACACTACACACACACACACACACACACACAGTTACACATCTTATACACATCTCACATGCTAATCAGTGACACGTGACTGCCTCTAAACTCCACCCCTAACTCTGCTCCCTTTAATGTTTTATTTTATCTATACACTGACCCTGCTGTAAACTCCGCCTCTTTTCTTTTAAAAACACTGAACCTACCTTGAAATATGACCCTGATCCGCCCTTTACCTGCCCTAGACCCTGCCGTGAACCTGCCCCAGACATGCCCCAGACATGCCCCTAGAGCTCACCCCACACACTCGCCCATAAAACCCATCCTACCCCTGCCCCTAGGATCTTCTCCAAACCTGCTCCTGAAACCGACCCTATATCCTTCCCTAGAAGCTGCCCCTAGACCTCCACTGAACATGCCCCAACAAGCTGTTCAGAACTTGCCCCTTGCCCCAACCCTAAACCTGCCCTTACACCCCCCCCTAAATCTGCCCCTAGACCCCTCCCCTAAACCTGGCCCAACAAGCTGTTCTACACATGCTCCTCGTCGCCACCCTTAACCTGCCCCTAGACCCCTCCCTGAGATTTCCCCCTAAAAGCCACCCTAACCCCGCCCTAACCCCACCCCTTCTCTGCACCCTAGACCAGCCCTTCACCATGTGTCCAATACATTTACATTTAGGCTTTTGGCAGATGCTCTTATCCAGAGCGACTTACATTTTTATTTCATTACACATCTGAGCAGTTGAGGGTTAAGGGCCGCGCTCAAGGGCCCAACAGTGGCAACTTGGTGGTTGTGGGGTTTGAACCTGGGACATTCCGAACCGTAGTCCAATGCCTTAACCACTGAGCTACCCCTGGCCAATACAACTAACAAGTCTACCTTAGATCTCATCCCAAACTCCGCCCCTAATGCTTACCATAATCTCTATTTATAGGAAACTAAAGGCAAGACCATGTTGGGTAATATAATATTTAATAAAAGTTAATATTTATATTTATGTTTATTTATAAATGTATACATTTATGATATAATTAGGCCCCGCCCCTTTCCCATGACAGTTTCAAATCTACAAGAAAAAATAACAGAATTGTGTAGCTGCACTTTAATAAATATTAAAACAAACAACAGATTTATAGACTGCACCTGGGCAGGTAAGCACTTACACACACACACACACACACACACACAAATACACAGAGTCTATACGCTTACACACACATTTTTTATAATTACTTACACCTTCACCTTCTTCTCACTGCTGCTCCACACACAAAGTGTGTGTGTGTGTGTGTGTGTGTGTGTGTGAGAGAGAGAGAGAGAGAGAGAGAGGAGATGCAGGTGTGTTTTTATTTTTATTTTTGCCCGTTCTTTCACTTTATTTCTCTCTCTCTCCAGGTTTAGACAGACCCTCCTTTCTTTTCTCTCTCAACTTATTCTCTTTCTTTCTTTTTTCTTTTAACATTGTATCACTTAACTTTTTACACTCTTTCTTTTTTGTTTATTTTTTCTTTGTTTTTCTGTTTTTTTTCTTCCTTTTTTGTAATTAATAAAGTGCTCATTAGTCTGGGGGCGTGGCCTGCTTAAAGACGTGCTCTTATTCAACAGCAGGCCTTCTAGGGGCGTGGCCTTATCGAACAGCACCAGCTGCGGTCAGGGTCCTGCCCATGCACACGCTGAAGGGGTGTGGCCTTTATGATGTCATGTCCATTAAAGTGGGTGGAGCCAGTAGGTCTATGTGTCTCTGCTGCAGCTTTAACTCTGAGACTCGCTGACTTTGTCCTCGACCTTCTCCCTCTCACTCATGCGGTTGTTTTTGGAAGTGCATTGTGGGATACGCCGGGCCTCCCGGGGCAGTTTATAATGAGACGCCTCCAGCGTGCGATCCATCACCTGCGTGAGCCGTGTGAATGTGTGTGTACTTCTTGTTCACTCAGGCCACACTCGTGTCCTCCTGTAGAGACACACTGACCACCAGAGCTCATCACGTCACCTCGCATTAATTCAGTGCAGTTTACTGAACAGGGGGAATGTGCGGGATAATAAAAAGTTTACACACCCATGCTCATTTTGCATGAGTTTGTGATGGAGAAAAACTTAACCAAGCTTTATCCTGCCTGATCTCACACACTCACCATCGTCTATACCGCTTTATCCTGTACACAGGGTCCTGGAGTCTATCCCAGGAGACTGGGTATGAGGTGGGGTACACCCTGGATGGGGTGCAAATCCATTGCAGGACATATACACATAAACATTACAGGTAATTTGGGAATGGCAAGTGACCTAATCGGCATGTCTTCGGACTGTGGGAGGAAACCAGAGTATCCGGGGGAAACCCACATGCAAACTCCATGCACACAGAGAATCGAACCTGGAACCTGAAGGTGTGAGGCAACAGTATTAATCACTACGCCACCGTGCCACACATATTAAATCTTAATCTTATAGTTTATTTATAAGGAACATTTACAATCAACTGATTGTTACACCAATTCATTTAGAACTCAGTGTTTTAGGAGCCAATTGGATAGAAAGCATATTTGGTGGCATATAGCGACATCTGGTGGCTAGTCTGGATTACTACCACTATAACCTCCAGACTGCTGGATTAGCAATCACGCCTTTCTTTCTTTCTTTTTTTTAACTGTTAGACATGCTAACTTAAGAGACAGTTTAATCCTTAAATAGGCAAGAACATTAAGACAAATATATTACAATATATATTCAAAATATTAAACTTGTTCAGTACTAATCAGCTGTTAGATCAGAAGATTTTAATCTGTAAATGGTCCAAAAATAAATCTGTTTATATCCGCATGGAGTCAAATGTCACAATCAAATCATTAAAAAAAATATGACTGTAATTTTTAGAAAGTCATTATAATTCACAATTAATGTAAATGAATTGCATTTATTTAGATTTTAATTGATGTCATATTGACTTATTGACTTGCTTAAACTGTACTGCAACAATACAGGTGAACTGGAGGATCAGATGAAATCTAGACTGTAGACCAGTAGTGGGAGTCATGCATTTTAGGACAGGTGTTTTTTTTTGTTACACTCGCAGCCTGCAGATCCTGGTGCCTGCGTGTTATCATTTCCTGAATGGAGTGTGAGTCAACTCGCTGCTGCTCCTCACGCTGCTCCAACTTTTCAGCCAGTCGAAGGCGCCATCACTTTAGAGGCTCTGCAGTCTGACTCGGAGGTTCGGTAGCAATGAGCTCGGCCTGACGTACTCAGTTCCCCGCAGCCGACGCAGTACATTCTGTGACACGCCTGTGATAGAATTTCCTGTGCGAACACCCACTGGCCAAACAGAATTTCTGTTTCATATACAATATATACTGTATGGTGTTTGACCCCCTTTTACCTTCAGAACTGCCTTAATTCTACGTGACATTGATTCAACAAGGTGCTAAAAGCATTCTTTAGAAATGTTGGCCCATATTGATAGGATAGCATCTTGCAGTTGATGGAGATTTGTGGGATGCACATCCAGGGCACGAAGCTCCCGTTCCACCACATCCCAAAGATGCTCTATTGGGTTGACATCTGGTGACTGTGGGGGCCATTTTAGTACAGTGAACTCATTGTCATGTTCAGGAAACCAATTTGAAATGATTCGAGCTTTGTGACATGGTGCATTATCCTGCTGGAAGTAGCCATCAGAGGATGGGTACATGGTGGTCATAAAGCACGAGGTCTTGCTTTCCCGGTACAGTTACTCATCTCCCTGTGTCTGCCCTGATCAGTGAGCGCTAGCTTTGGCTGAAAGGAGCAGCATATTCCCGTGACTGCACAGCAGCTAACATGGATGTGAATGAGCTGCACATGTGCAAACGGTGTTGCAACGGACCTATCACTTACCTGCTTCTCATTTGCTTGAAATAAAACTATTTAATTTGACCATTTACTTTCTTTTTTTTTTTCTTCCGATGCACTTATATTACTCACTGTTACAAAGCTTAAGTACATAATTATATTGGACACATGAGGAAGGATTAGGGAAAACACGCAAAATGCAAATACGACGTAATTACGTCATCAATATGCAAATATACGCATGACGTCATCTAGCGACATTTGGCGACTTTTCGAGCAGACTTTAGCTACTGTCCGTTGAAAACAGTTGGCAACACTGACTGGATGTCTTTCCCTTTTCACACCATTCTTTGTAAACCCTAGAAATGGTTGTGCGTAAAAAATCCCAGTAACTGAGCAGATTGTGAAAAACTCAGACCGGCCCGTGTGGCACCGACAACCATGCCACGCTCAAAACTGCTTAAATCATCTTTCTTTCTCATTCTGACATTCAGTTTGGAGTTCAGGAGATTGTCTTGACCAGGACCACACCCCTAAATGCATTGAAGCAACTGCCATGTGATTGCTTATTAGATAATTGCATTAATGAGGAACTGAACAGGTGTTCCTAATAATCCTTTAGGTGAGTGTAGATTAGAAACATTTAAGTGTTTCAAATACAACAAAATCCTCATATTAGCATGCAGGACTTGGGTGGTGTTTGTTAATTGGGTGGGAATCGAACCTGGGCCTTCCGTCAAGACCCCTACCATTAGTCATTGCTTTAAAAGTAGTGAAAATAGCAGCATCCAACATGGCGGAGCTGCTCGAGCACTCGTGCTAAGGCGACCGTCTGGGTGTGTCCCAGTTCGTCTGTAGAATATCTATGGCTGTTATCTCTTATAATACAATTTCAAGGTTTGAAACAGGAGATGTACTCAAAAGCATAATATAAGAGACACGCTAACACAAACACGTTAAAGATGAAGATGTTTATTTCAGATTAGTGTTTAATTCAGCAGATTCAGAAAGTTTTAGATTTACGTCAGAAAGCCACTTAACCATGCTAATGCTTTTAGTGTGCACTAGGGGGAGCTGTTGTTCTTCCTGTGAAGATGTCTCTAGCTCTCTCTCTCTCTCTCTCACACACACACACACACACACACACACACTTTTTTCATTTTTAGGTAAATTTAGCAGGAAAAATGGCGGTAATTTCTCCTTATGGAGGCAGTTAGCAATTAGCAAACAGCAGTCGACTGTTAATATAGCAGTGACCTGAAACACACACACACACACACACTCACTTTCTCTTGCTCTCTTTTTCTCTCTCTCACACACATAAACACACATCTTTCTTTTCTGTCAGTCTCTTATGTTTAATTTTGATGCTAAATTATTTAACATGCTAGTTGTTTCTCACTGCTAATCCTATATTACTTTACAAGCTAGCAATGCTACCTAATGTATTTATTTGTAATAATAATTAATGAAACTAGCAAAAAAGAAATAAAAAAGTCTTTCAAAGCTACATTATTTGACATGCTAACTATTAATGTACATGGTAGCTTCTTCACTTATAGCTACATCGCTAGTTGCTAGACCTTGTTATACTTTATGAGTTTTGGATGAATATAGTGGAAAATAGTGTTTTAACATTACACTTTACATTTACTTTACAGTCAAACTCTATGCTATGTTATCCCCAAAAATATTACCAATATTACCAATTTCCAACACTATAATCATATTTGTGCATATAAAATCAATTAAAACATTTAGAAAAGACACATAAATTAAATAAATAGACATTAAACCTCACTTTACCTTAATTTATGATTTCTCTTGGCACAGACTGCTTTAAAAACCAAACTGAAAGTGGCTCCTTTTTCTTCTTGCTAACGTCTTTGATAACATTATTGGGACCCGCGGTGCTACGTCTTTAATAAATCTTATACAACACGCTAAAATACTTCATATGCAAAATTTATAGAAAAATTTCAGTTCTTAAGTTGAAAATTTTTAAGATAAAGCATTTGTATGACAAAGTACCAGTGTATAATCATAATTATAGCGATCATAAACTAATGTAGCTAAAATAATAATACACTTTGATATGTTTATATTGTATTTCTTTACAGATTAGCATGTAAGCTATTTTGCTACATTGCTAGCGTGAGGGTATGTTTGGAGTTCAGGCTGTAAAAATACACAATAGTAAAAATAGTACACAACTTTTTCTATTTTCAAAAGTATTGGAACACCAAGGTTTATTTAACACAGGCAGAAATCAACGGTGTAAGAAAAAGATACAATCTGCATTTGTATTTAGATGATTTCACCTCAAGTGGGCGTGGCCTAAGTCACAATGTGCAGGGTGCAAATCGTTTTATGGCAATCAAACTTGTGTTCTTTTCATTTGCACCAGCACATTGTCGACTGCACAGGGTGTCCCAGAGGTCCATCGGTAATGTGTGTTTTTATATATTCATACAGATTGTAATGTACTTGACCATAGTGCTGTGTGTGTGTGTGTGTGTGTGTGTGTTTGTGCGTGCCTCGAAAGGGGCGTGATTGAATTAAAGCTTGTAGCACAACGATGAGTCCTGAGAGAGTCAGCACAATCTGATCACCTGTTCACCTAAATGAAAAGTGTGTGTGTGTGTGTGTGTGTGTGTGAGAGAGAGAGGTCATGTTCTGATGGTAAATGATAAGAGAAAGACAGATGGAGGCAGTGAAACAGAACGAGTGTGTGTGTGTATCTTTGTGTTTAGTAGTAGTACTTGTTTATTGTGTGTATATAGGAGCATTTTGCTGATATACACTGAGGTCAATAAGTATTTGATCCCCCAGTGATTTTGCGAGTTCTCTTACTTATAAATCATGGAGGGTCTACAATATTCAGCGCAGGTGCATTTACACTGCGAGAGACAGAATCTAAAAAGAAAATCCGGAAATCACATTGTATATGATTTTTTTTTTTAACAATTTATTTGTGAATTACTGTGTCGGGTAGGTATTTGATCTCTCGTTTATCAGCCAGATTTTTGGTGTCTGATGTCACAAGTGTTGACCTGCCGTGAATTTTGAACACAGGATTAGACATTCCTGGAGAGAGGGAGGAACAGACTGATAGAAATTCAGAGCAACAGATAGTCAGAGATACAGACAGTGACATAGAGACAGACAGGCAGAGAGAGAGAGAGAGAGAGAGAGAGAGAGACATACAGTGATATCGAGAGAGACAGGCAGTAAAATCAAAACAGACTAGCAGAGAGACAGATATATGACAAATGCCATTATATAAACATTATATAGACAGAGAGACAAACAGTGGACAGACAGACAGACAGTGATAAAGAGAAAGAGGGGCAGAGAGACAAACAGTGGACAGACAGTGATAAAGAGACTGACAGGCAGAAAGACTCAACAAAGTGATATAGAGACAGACCAGCAGAGAGACAGACAGTGATATAGAGACAGACCAGCAGAGAGACAGACAGTGATATAGAGACAGACCAGCAGAGAGACAGATACAGACAGTGCAACATACACAGTTATAGAGATAGACAGACAGACATAGAGACAGACAGTGATATAGAGACAGATAGAGAGACAGACAGTGATAGAGAGACAGACAGTCAGCTGCCATTATATAAACATAAAGACAGACACTCATAAACTAAACAGACAGAAGGAGACAGACAGACAGACAGACAGACAGACGGATAGAATACAGAGAGAATACTAAACAGGTAAACACATGGACAGACAGACAGGCAGACAGATGGTGTGATGGATCCACACACAGTGTTCATGGTACACACTCCTGTTCTGAGTCTGAGTGAATGAGAGAGCAGTGTGTGTAAGCCGTACAGGGTGTGTGTTCAGCAGATCGATGATAAGAAACAGATGTAGAGAAATGTGAGAGAAAGAAAGCAATAAGGAGAATATCATAAGAAGGACGAGGACGAGGCAGCGTCGTGGACGTGGGACGTCGTGGACGTGGGACGCCGTGGACGTGGGACGCCGTGGACGTGGGACGCCGTGGGTGTTACTGTACGCTGCTGTGGTATTGTTTTTGAAAGTTAGACATTCGAGCTGAGCGTGAGACAGACACACACACACACACACACCTTCTCTCCTTTCTGTAATAAACATCATTAACACCACACCTCTTTATCTGGCCAAAGGAACCGTCACGTACTGCAGGCGCTACTGAGACAAAATGGCTGTCGTGACTCATTTCTGAATCATTAAACACCACCCACACACCTTCACCCCTGCCCTAAACACCACACGCCCCAACACACACACACACACACACACACACACACCCCTCCCCCGTCTGCCAGTGTTTCTAAATTCACTTTACACCAGGACGCTTCACTACCTTAATGCTAGACAAACATCTAGAGCGTTCTTCCTTTCCTCCTTCTTTACCCTCTTTCTTATCGTAACGACAGTAAATCTATTCATCGTGTTACACACACTGTAACTGACACATTTCCGTCCAGGGATCAATAAGTTTAATCCTGTCTCATCTGTTCCCTCATCCTCTCCTCTCGTTATTATTGTCATATTCTATTATTACTAACTGCTCTTGTCATTCCTTACTCACCTTCTTTTTCTCTTCTTATTTTGTTTAATCTTGTCTTATCTCCATGTATTTTGTCACATCTCTTTATCTCCTCATATCTGGTCCCTTCATGTGTCCTCTCATCTTGTCTTTTTGTGTCTCATCTGTGTTTATATTTCCGTTTGTCCTGTCTTATCACATATTTAATTTTCTTATCTTGTTATCTGTTGTCTTATCTTCTATCTCATTTTGTCTTATCTTGTTTTCTCTTGAATGTTATTGTATTCTTTTCTTCCATTTAGTTTTATCTTGTCTCATTTCTCGTGTTATGTCTTATGTCCTTTTATATTGTGTTGTATTGTTCTTTGGTCTTGTGTTTTATATCTTAACTGTTTCTCGTGGATCACCATTTTTCTGCAAATTGTTTTATCTCAAGTTATCTCACCCAGAGGTCCTATGTTCTGGCATCTTTTTCTGCCTTGTTTTATCTTCTCTTATCTCCTGTATTCTGTGGCCTGTGATGCTAATGTCTCACATCATAAAGACATCCAAACAACTGTTTCTTCATTTCCTCAGACATTAGATCAGTTATGCACTAGATCCCCAGCAGTTCACTTACAGGCAGAAGGTTGGTGTTGATGATGCCATCTTCTACCTGCTCCATCAGACCCTCTCCCACCTCGATAAGGAGAACGGCGCTGTGAGGATCATGTTCTTTAATTTCTCAAGTGCTTCCAAGACATTCTAGCCCCTCTTACTGACATGCAGGTGGATTCAAACCTGGCGACCTGGAACACAGACTACCTCAGTAGAAGGCCACAGTATGTCAGGATGAAGGACTTAATCTCAGAAACTATATTTAGCAGCACAGGAGCACCTTAGAAATTCTCAGATAATACTGCCATTATGGTGTTTATTAGAAATGAACAGGAGGGTGAAGAAGCCTAGTCAAGGACTTTGTGGCCTGGTGCAGTCTAAACAAGCTACAACTAAACAGCACTAAGATCAAGGACATGGTGATTGACTTTTCTTCGTCCGGGTCTCCCCGTTACCTGTCTCCATGGAGAGAGTGCATGTTGAGAGCGTCAGGTCATAGAGATATCTGGGGCTACAGCTAGATGACAACCTGGACTGATCAGTAAATTCTGGCTATTTTCGTGAGAACGGTCATAGCCAGCTGTTCTTCCTGAGGAGACTAGGATCCTTTAACATCTGTAAAAAGCTCCTGCTGATGTTTCACCAGTCGGTCATCACCAGTGTACTTATCAATGCTGTAGTGTGCTGGGGAGGTGCTGTAGCCTCAAAAGCATGGATGCCAAGCAATTAGACAAGCTGGTCAGAAGAGCTGTTTTGGTGGTTGGTTTGGAGCTGTACATGACTGTGTTACACTTATAGAGTGGTGTAAAAAACTATTTGCCCCCTTCCTGATTTCTTATTCTTTTGTTTCTGATCATCAAACACATTTAACTATTAGTCAAAGATAACACAAGTAAACACAGTTTTTAAATGAAGGCTTTTATTATTTAGGGAGAAAAAAAATCCAAACCTACATGGCCCTTTGTGAAAAAGTGATTGCCCCCTGAACCTAATAACTGGTTGGGCCACCCTTAGCAGCAATAACTGCAATCAAGCGTTTGCGATAACTTGCAACAAGTCTTTTACAGCGCTCTGGAGGAATTTTGGCCCACTCATCTTTGCAGAATTGTTGTAATTCAGCTTTATTTGAGGGTTTTCTAGCATGAACCGCCTTTTTAAGGTCATGCCACAACTCTCGATAGGATTCAGGTCAGGACTTTGACTAGGCCACTCCAAAGTCTTCATTTTGTTTTTCTTCAGCCATTCAGAGGTGGATTTGCTGGTGTGTTATGGGTCATTGTCCTGCTGCAGCACCCAAGATCGCTTCAGCTTGAGTTGACGGATTTTGAGTTGAACAGATGGCCGGACATTCTCCTTCAGGATTTTTTGGTAGACAGTAGAATTCATGGTTCTATCTATCACAGCAAGCCTTCCAGGTCCTGAAGCAGCAAAACCATTACACTACCACCACCATATTTTACTGTTGGTATGATGTTCTTTTTCTGAAATGCTGTGTTACTTTTACGCCAGATGTAACGGGACACGCACCTTCCAAAAAGTTCAACTTTTGTCTCGTCGGTCCACAAGGTATTTTCCCAAAAGTCTTGGCAATCATTGAGATGTTTTTTAGCAAAATTGAGACGAGCCTTAATGTTCTTTTTGCTTTAAGTGGTTTGCACCTTGGAAATCTGCCATGCAGGCCGTTTTTGCCCAGTCTCTTTCTTATGGTGGAGTCGTGAACACTGACCTTAATTGAGGCAAGTGAGGCCTGCAGTTCTTTAGATGTTGTCCTGAGGTCTTTTGTGGCCTCTCGGATGAGTTGTCTCTGCGCTCTTGGGGTAATTTTGGTCGGCCGGCCACTCCTAGGAAGGTTCACCACTGTTCCATGTTTTTGCCATTTGTGGATAATGGCTCTCACTGTGGTTCGCTGGAGTCCCAAAGCTTTAGAAATGGCTTTATAACCTTTACCAGACCGATAGATCTCAATTACTTTTGTTCTCATTTGTTCCTGAATTTCTTTGGATCTTGGCATGATGTCTAGCTTTTGAGGTGCTTTTGGTCTACTTCTCTGTGTCAGGTAGCTCCTATTTAAGTGATTTCTTGATTGAAACAGGTGTGGCAGTAATCAGGCCTGGGGGTGACTACAGAAATTTAACTCAGGTGTGATAAACCACAGTTAAGTTATTTTTTAACAACGGGGGCAATCACTTTTTCACACAGGGCCATGTAGATTTGGAGTTTTTTTCTCCCTAAATAATAAAAACTATAATTTAAAAACTGCATTTTGTGTTTAATTATGTTATCTTTGACTAATAGTTAAATGTGTTTGATGATTAGAAACATTTTGTGTGACAAACATGCAAAAGAATAAGAAATCAGGAAATAGTTTTTCACACCACTGTAACTCTCTTATCTGTTATATTCATAGTCTTCTCAATACTTTCTATCTATCTATCTATCTATCTATCTATCTATCTATGTATCTATCTGTCTGTCTGTCTGTCTGTCTTGTCTTGTCTTGTCTGATATTACTATTATTTTTTCCTATCTCATCTTATCTCCTCACTTTGGCCCATGTTCTTTTTTATTATCTTGCCTTCTCTTCTGCCTTGTCTTATCGTGTTTTATGTTCTGGTGTCCTCTTGTACTAACTTATCATTTTTTCTTCTTATCCTGTGCTCTGTTTGTTTGTATTCTATTTTTTTTTCTGGTCTTGTTTTCTCTTTTCCCCTTATCTTATACTCCTTATTCATTTAATATTTATACACGGTTTTGTCTTTTTATTATCTTTTTTCTCATTTTTTCTTTTCTTCTCTTAATTTATATTGTTCTGTGCTCTTCGGTTGCATCATCTTTTATTATTTTCATTGTGTCCTATCTCATGTTTTGTCCTCTTATCTTGTCTTATTCTGTCTTTTCTTATGTTTTTGTTCTCAAGTCATCTTTTATATGTTGTTATGCCTTTCAAATTCCTCACTTTTCAATTCACCTAATTTTATCTTTTCTTATCTTGCGTGTTATTATCTCACCTTATCTCACCATATCTCACCTTATGTCTTATCTCCTATCCCATTGTCCTATCATCTGTGTGATCTCCTCTTGTGAAGTCATATACTGTATATATTTGGTCTTTATTTTGTAAATCATATTTGTATACTCTTTTATTTGCTCTCATCTTATCCTTCATTATTTCATTCTGTCCCGTCTTATCTTTAACTTTCTTCTTTCTCCTGTATAAAAAACTTGTTGTATTCCCATGTCTTGCACCTTGCCTTTTTTCCGTCTTTGATTAGACTGAAACTCTAAGCTATGTGAAGGATTCAGCTTGTAGATAGACAGATAAGGGAATGGAAAATAGATAGATGAAATAAATTATGCATCTTAAGACTTAAATATTGCTGCCAGTTACAACCTGAAGTGCTGTTTGTGTCACATACTTGATGTCTTCCCCTCTCTATGTCCCCTTAGTTGAGTGCCCTTGGCAGATAACGCTGAGTAGAAGTGAAAACAATCAATGAGCAATGAAGTCTCTATAAAGAATTAATACTGAGCTTGGAATAGATTCTGTAAGAGCTAATGGAAGTGTGTGGATTTGCAATGGTAACATGTTAGCAAAGCTAGATAAGACGATATAAATTGCAGATCAACACGGGAATGTTCTTTAATTTAATTTCACCCTGTTTTTCGAGCGAGAACCGCGGCTCGGGCTCGGCTACTTTCGGAAAGGCTGTTTTCTCCACGGAGAGCCTTATACATAACCATGAAGTGTATAACTGGAACACAGAGAGAATGTGTGTGTATGTGTGTGTGTGTTTTTGGCATCCTCCTTCGAGACCAGCAGTCACGTCCCTCACTGGAGTGGTATCATTCCATCTCCATGACGACAGCCCAAGCCAGTTTATTCACTTTACTGTCTTTTTCACTCTTGGAATGAAGGGTTTGTCATCTCCAGTGGTGAGACGCGTCAACCGCCATGAACATCATGTTAACGACATCTCTGTTAGCATTGACGTCTGTTGCTATGCCAACGACGAACAGGGGGAACTTGAGGAAAAAGGACTATGCAGATAAGTAAATAAAAAAAATATATATGTATAAATATATAAATATGAGCTCTTGTTTGATTGAGAAGGTTGGAGTTTGAAAATGAATGATGGTGTTTTAAGGAGAAGTTTGGTATTTGATGGAGAATGGTTGTGTTTGCAGGAAAGGGTTGGTGTTTAAGAAAGGTTTGTGTTTGACAAAGAAAGCTGATGTTTGATGGATATTGTTTGCGTTTAATGGAGAAGATTGGTGTTTGATAAAGAAGGTTAATTTTTGACATAGAAGGTTGTTGTTTGATGGAGAAGCTTAGTGTTGGATGGAAAGGGCTGGCATTCGACTGAGAAGGCTGGTGTTTGATGGCGAAGGTTGGTGTTTGATGAAAAACGTTGGTGTTTGATGGAAAAGGTTAGCATTTGACTGAGAAGGTTAGTGTTTAACAAAAAATATTGTGATGGAGCCGGTCAGTGTTTTATGTTGTAGGTTGGTGTTTAATGGACAGGTCAATATTTGATAAACTATATGTGGGATTGATTAATTATAATACTCATTATACAATTATATAAATAATCAAGATCCATATTAGCTTACTAATAAACTAGCTAAATAGCTGTCTTTATTATGAGCTAGTGTGCTAACTAAATAGCTTAACTTACTGTCCAAATCTCAACATAATGAAGTTGTTAAGATGGCCAAAGGGACTGGATCAGTAGTTTGGGGGGGGGGGGGTTGGGGGGGGGAGTGGATATGGGCAAGTGCAAAAAAACAAAAAAAAACCCTTTTGCTGTAAAAGAGGCTGAACGAACATTCAGAGTGATATGAGTTCTAAAGTTCTACGGTGGGAAGCGCTGGAGATTGTGGAGCGTTCAGAAATATGGCTCTAAGCCAGAGGTCAAAGGTCAGTGATGTACATTTGTCTGATAAAGTCGAGGTAAATTACCGTCCATCCAATTGCAGCTTACTTTAGCCAGACGTCTCCGAGCTCCTTAACTGAGTTTACATAATAAATGCACCGTTAATGTGTTTTCCTTTAATTCAATCTGACCTTTTACATTTGATTAACTAATCGAGCAGTGACTTTTCCACAAAGCATAAAGCACAAATCCCAGAACACTGGCCTTACCTTCAGTGTTTAATTCCCCGTCAGTCTGAAGTGCAACAGTGTGAATCACAGAATAAACACGGCTCATTAACATCCACCTCAATTACCATCAATAATATAATATCAGTGTATGATTATTAATAATGACTTATTTACACAACAGCGATGTTTAAACACACACACACACACACACACACACACTAATGATAAACCTTGGGAACAACATCGTTTTATTTTGCTTAGTGTTTGATGAGGATAGTTAATGACAACTGGGAAATGTTGGAGTTTGAATCAGGCTCGGTGTCAATATTGGTGTTAGTTGGCAAACAGAGTTTGATTGTAAGTTTAAGTTCATTTAAAAGCCAGGGTCAAAAGTTTTGAGAATGACACAAATAATATCTTTACACAGTCTGTGGCTTCAGTGTTTTTAGATCTTTATGTCCGATGTTAGATGTTATGTACTGAAGTACAGTATAATTACAAACAATTTAAGGGAATCAAAGGTTTTTTATTGACAATTACATTACGTTTATGTAAAGAGTCAGTATTTGCAGTGTTGACCCTTTTTTCAAAGACCTCTTGTACAGTAATTCGCCCTGGTGTGCTGTCAATCAACTTCTGGTCTACATACTGACTGATGGAGCCCATTCTTGTTTAATCAATGTTTGGAGTTTGTCAGAATTAGTGGGTTTTTGTTTGTCCACCCGCCTCTTGAGGATCGAGCGCAAGTTCTCAATGTGATTTAGGACTGGGGAGTTTACTGGATGTGGACTCAAACTTTTGATGTTTTGTTTACCGAGGCACTAGGTTATGACTTTTGCCTTATGGCGAGGAGCTCCATTATGCTAAAAAAGTGATTGTTCATCATTAAACTGTTCTTGGAAGTTTCTCTTAAAAATGCTGAAGCAGTGGACTTTGTGAAAATTATTCCTTTTTAAAACTTTTGGTGTGTTGGTATCAGATTATATGTGTTTGATGCAGTTTATTGGTGTTTAATGATAAGTATAGGTGCGTGATAAAGAGTATAGGTGTTTGATGGAGAGTTTAGGTGTTTGATAAAGGCTATATGTGTTTGGTGTAGAGTATAGGTGTTGAATGCACCATATAGGTGTTTGATGGTAAGTTTAGGTGTTTGATAAAAAGTATAGGGGTTTGATAAAGGGTATATGTGTTCGATGTAGAGTGTAGGTATTTGACGGAGAGTATAGGTGTTTGATATAGAGTGTTTGATGAAGAGTAAAGGTGTTTGATGGAGAGTATAGGTGTTTGATGAAAAGTAAAGGTGTTTGATGAAGAGTATATGTGTTTCATAAAGGCTATATGTGTTTGGTGTAGAGTATAGGTGTTGGATGCACCATATAGGTGTTTGATGGTAAGTTTAGGTGTTTGATAAAAAGTATAGGGGTTTGATAAAGGGTATACGTGTTTGATGTAGAGTATAGGTGTTGGATGCAGCTTATAGGTGTTTGATGTAGACGGTTTGATAAAGAATAAAGATGTTTAATGGAGAGTAAAGGTGTTTGATGGAGAGTATAGGTGTTTGATAAAGACTATATGTGTTTGGTGTAGAGTATAGGTGTTGGATGCACCATATAGGTGTTTGATGGAAAGTTTAGGTGTTTGATAAAAAGTATAGGGGTTTGATAAAGGGTATATGTGTTTGATGTAGAGTGTTTGATGAAGAGTAAAGGTGTTTGATGGAGAGTATAGGTGTTTGATGAAAAGTGAAGGTGTTTGATGAAGAGTATATGTGTTTGATAAAGGCTACATGTGTTTGGTGTAGAGTATAGGTGTTGGATGCACCATATAGGTGTTTGATGGTAAGTTTAGGTGTTTGATAAAAAGTATAGGGGTTTGATAAAGGGTATACGTGTTTGATGTAGAGTATAGGTGTTGGATGCAGCTTATAGGTGTTTGATGTAGAGGGTTTGATGAAGAGTAAAGGTGTTTCATGAAGAGTAAAGGTGTTTGATGGTAAGTATAGGTGTTTAATAAAGGCTATATGTGTTTGGTGTAAAGTATAGGTGTTGGATGCACCATATAGGTGTTTGATGGTAAGGTTAGGTGTTTGATAAAAAGTATAGGGGTTTTATAAAGGGTATACGTGTTTGATGTAGAGTATAGGTGTTGGATGCAGCTTATAGGTGTTTGATGTAGAGGGTTTGATGAAGAGTAAAGGTGTTTCATGAAGAGTAAAGGTGTTTTATGAAGAGTAAAGGTGTTTGATGGAGAGTATAGGTGTTTGATAAAGACTATATGTGTTTGGTGTAGAGTATAGGTGTTGGATGCACCATATAGGTGTTTGATGGTAAGTTTAGGTGTTTGATAAAAAGTATAGGGGTTTGATAAAGGGTATACGTGTTTGATGTAGAGTATAGGTGTTGGATGCAGCTTATAGGTGTTTGATGTAGACGGTTTGATGAAAAGTAAAGGTGTTTCATGAAGAGTAAAGGTGTTTGATGGAGAGTATAGGTGTTTGATAAAGACTATATGTGTTTGGTGTAGAGTATAGATGTTGGATGCACCATATAGGTGTTTGATGGTAAGTTTAGGTGTTTGATAAAAAGTATAGGGGTTTGATAAAGGGTATACGTGTTTGATGTAGAGTATAGGTGTTGGATGCAGCTTATAGGTGTTTGATGTAGACAGTTTGATGAAGAGTAAAGGTGTTTCATGAAGAGTAAAGGTGTTTGATGGAGAGTATAGGTGTTTGATAAAGACTATATGTGTTTGGTGTAGAGTATAGGTGTTGGATGCACCATATAGGTGTTTGATGGTAAGTTTAGGTGTTTGATAAAAAGTATAGGGGTTTGATAAAGGGTACACGTGTTTGATGTAGAGTATAGGTGTTGGATGCAGCTTATAGGTGTTTGATGTAGACGGTTTGATGAAGAGTAAAGGTGTTTCATGAAGAGTAAAGGTGTTTGATGGAGAGTATAGGTGTTTGATAAAGACTATATGTGTTTGGTGTAGAGTATAGGTGTTGGATGCACCATATAGGTGTTTGATGGAAAGTTTAGGTGTTTGATAAAAAGTATAGGGGTTTGATAAAGGGTATATGTGTTTGATGTAGAGTATAGGTATTTGACGGAGAGTATAGGTGTTTGATGTAGAGTGTTTGATGAAGAGTAAAGGTGTTTGATGGAGAGTATAGGTGTTTGATAAAGGCTATATGTGTTTGGTGTAGAGTATAGGTGTTGGATGCACCATATAGGTGTTTGATGGTAAGTTTAGGTGTTTGATAAAAAGTATAGGGGTTTGATGTAGAGTATAGGTGTTGGATGCAGCTTATAGGTGTTTGATGTAGAGGGTTTGATGAAGAGTAAAGGTGTTTCATAAAGAGTAAAGGTGTTTGATGGAGAGTATAGGTGTTTGATAAAGACTATATGTGTTTGGTGTAGAGTATAGATGTTGGATGCACCATATAGGTGTTTGATGGTAAGTTTAGGTGTTTGATAAAAAGTATAGGGGTTTGATAAAGGGTATATGTGTTTGATGTAGAGTATAGGTATTGGTTGCAGCTCATAGGTGTTTGATGTAGAGTGTTTGATGAAGAGTAAATGTGTTTCATGAAGAGTAAAGGTGTTTGATGGAGAGTATAGGTGTTTGATAAAGACTATATGTGTTTGGTGTAGAGTATAGATGTTGGATGCACCATATAGGTGTTTGATGGTAAGTTTAGATGTTTGATAAAAAGTATAGGGGTTTGATAAAGGATATAGGTTTTTGATAAAGGATATAGGTGTTTGACGGAGAGTATAGGTGTTTGATAAAGGGTATATGTGTTTGGTGTAGAGTATAGGTGTTGAATGCACCATATAGGTGTTTGATGGTAAGTTTAGGTGTTTGATGTAGAGTGTTTGATGAAGAGTAAAGGTGTTTGACGAAGAGTAAAGGTTTTTGATGAAGAGTACATACATTGTGGTGATTGTAGGACCAGTGTTTATTTCCAGTACGATGTTAAACACAGTGTGTGTGTGTGTGTGTGTGTGTTTGTGTGTGTGTAGGTTTTCTTTACCCCACGCATTGAGCTGCAGATTAGTGTCTGGTGTTCAGATGTGCTGGAGATGTCGACTCTGTTCAGTTTAATAATTCATTTGGCTGATGCTTTTATCTGGAGCAGCTCAGTCAGCATTCAGTCTGTCGCTGTTCCGCGCTCGTGTTTAAGGGCCGTATCGTGGCTTTCTAAGACTCATGAGCTTCACCGCCAAACTCTCAGCTCTCGCTGCCCACGACGGTACGTTGGCTGAAAATTCAAGGCTAAATCAAGTATTAATAAAACACTTCAAAGTAAAGTACTGGCTTTTTTAACAAGTGCTTCAGAAAAGTTTCAGAGAAAAGCTCGTCTCTGCAGTTACAATACGCTGAATGAACGTCTGACCGCCACAGCTTCTCATGGAAACATAACAAAAAGAATATTCTTTCTAAGATGAGCTGGGTTTAAAGCATGCTGATCTCTCTCTCTCTCTCTCTCTCTCTCTTCCACACACACACACACACACACACACGCACACACAGGGACTCAGTTATCAGACCATTAATACATTCATATGTCACATAAGAAATCTGACATTTATGACAGTATTTTGGTAGATCAAGTATATTTCATATAAATATCATAAGGATTGTGAACATTTCCATATAAGGAAACTCATTAACATGGTGGAAACCATAGACCTGGTGAGGAGCTCCTACGGTTTTATAGAGAGACCTGGTGAGGAGACCTGGTGAGGAGACCTGGTGTTAGACCTGGTGTTAGATCTGGTGAGGAGACCTGGTGTTAGACCTGGTGTTAGACCTGGTGTTAGACCTGGTGTTAGACCTGGTGAGGAGACCTGGTGTTAGACCTGGTAAGGAGACCTGGTGTTAGACCTGGTGAGGAGCTCCTACGGTTTTATAGAGAGACCTGGTGAGGAGACCTGGTGAGGAGACCTGGTGTTAGACCTGGTGAGGAGACCTGGTGAGGAGACCTGGTGTTAGACCTGGTGTTAGACCTGGTGAGGAGACCTGGTGTTAGACCTGGTGTTAGACCTGGTGTTAGACCCGGTGTTAGACCTGGTGAGGAGCTCCTACGGTTTTATATTCATTTAATCTGATTTTTGTGGGACTGAACAGAATTCCCAAACAAGTAACACATTAATAAATGAAGCGTTTATTTATTTATGAAGCCATCTAATCAGGCCAAAAGTAATGGCACCCATCGAAGGAGAAACCATTAGCGTGTGTTTATTTTGCAGCTCTTTCTCTGTGGGCGTGGCTAAATGTAAACCTGTGGTGCTGTGATTTAGGGATGAAGAATAGTAAGCTTTTATTAATCTAGTGGGAATTAAAAAACACAGTTTATATAAAAAAAACAAAAAAACAAAGCATTTATGCACAACATTACATAAAGATAAATACGTCCCTGTCGTCCGTTAATCCCCATGTGGTTCTGGCTGAGAAATAAGAACATGCGCAATGTGAAAATGACTTCCTTTTTCTATTTGCGTGTGTGCGTGTGTGTGTGTGTGTATGAGTGTGTGTTTGTTTGTGTGTTTGTGCAATGCACCATTCCAATCCCAAACCCACTGAGACAGTGCTGACTCTGCACTGGGTCGATGATTTATGTGCTCTTGTGCTGCCTTAAAAATGGAAAGCAAAGTTGGACTGTATTGAACATGTGTGTGTGTGTGTGTGTGTGTGTGTGAGAGAGAGGGAGAGAGATTTATGCAACATTTTATGTGCCTTAGGCAGTTAGGACAGTTACATGTTGGTGTCTGTGTATGTCCATCTGTGTGTGTGTGTGTGTGTGTGTATCTCCATGTTAGATGTGAAATGACCTAAAGTTCACTGCAGGTCTTTATTTACAGAGAAAGGTTTAACAGAACATGTGAGCTTTTATTTAATACTTTTTCAATCTAGTGTGTGTGTGTGTGTGTGTGTGTGTGTGTAAGGTGTTTTCTCGGGCGGATGTTCCTGCACAGGCCACACAATTCCTATTTCAGCTGAAGAGTGATAATCTCCAGCCTAAAGAAGAGGAAGGGAATAAAAAGTTTCTGCGTGTTTTCAGCAGGCCTACAGGATCTAATCCCGAGGTGGAGTGGTAGTGAGTGTAGATCTTATTACAGGACCATCAATTCAGCTGCAGAGATACAATACACAAGACGAGACTAAAACCAAAAAGTACTTGAGATTATTCAACAGGCCAGACCAAAAGAAAACTCAACAAACTAAAGTGTACAAAACAGAACGATGTTCACCAGCGAATACCAACACCACTTCAAAAATACCAGCATTAGTTTCCCATAAACCAGTGAAAATTGTCCTGGTAAAATCCTAAAGAATAAAAGAGTGGAAGTTAGACAGGTGTGTGTCCAGAGACCAACCAGGAGGTGTTGGCTCGGTGTTAGGGAGAGAGAGAGAGAGAGAGAGAGTTAACACCTTATGAATCTCAATTCTCTGTTAAAAAACACAAAAAATTGTTCACTAACAGTAACATTTCTTACACACACACACACATTTACCAAACACAAACAAATACCATCATATCTCCTTAAACACTAAAACACTAGAATGTGCTCCCTCATCCCAATGAACACCTCCATCAAACACCATCGAACACCATCGAACACCATCAAACACCATCGAACGCCACCGAACGCCATCAAACGCCATCGGACACCATCGAACACCATCGAACACCTTCGAACACCATCAAACACCATCGAACACCATTAAACACCGGCACTGTTTACTCTGAAACATTCGCTCATGCCTCTTTAAAGCAATCATACTAAAGCACTAACATTCTCCATTAAACACAAACAAATGAAAACATTCATTAAATCACCCAAGCCCGTAAGTATTTAGACGCCCACCAACGTTCTCCACCCAAATCCACCAGAACCACCCGGCACCAGCTAACACTGCAGCACGCTCATTTACGACAACACAGAACCGTTTGTATGGGGCCGAGAGAGAGTTCACTAATGCGTTCTTTAAAACACATAAAACAGATCCGTCTCCATTTTATATAACGTGTAAATAATAAACACCAGCCGAGCCGAGTGTTTTATTAGTTTTTGATAAATGATGAAGCCCGGTTAAGTGTGAGCCTCGGAGTCGTGCCACTCTCGGGTTATGACATTTTAAAATAATAATAAAAGAACACTTGATTAATATTCTGCGTTTAGATTTATGGAAGGTTTAGCAAGGGATTTATGAAGCCTGTAGAGATCTGCACAAAGCGCGCAGTTTGCATTAAATACCACAATCCTCAGCACCTCTGACTCGCTATTAAAATATGAGCGTATTAGTTAATTGGCCTGGGACGTAGCGCCGCGTCTAACCGATAAAAAACATACTGCTTTCACCGTTTCACGAAATTTATTCCTCCATTTCATTAATGAACAGAGAGCGAGAGAAGCAGCTGACTGGGGAGAAAAAAGTTTGAACGTATGGATTACACTGAAAACCAAACACTGTGTGTGTGTGTGTGTGTGTGTGTTAACTGAATCTAGAACATTCTCCCCCTGGCTCATTTAATTTGAACAGGGCTTTTACTGAACGCTAAAAAGCTCAAGCACAACAACACGACTAATGGTGTTTGAGGAGCATGTCGGTGTGTGTGTGTGTGTGTGTGTGTGTGTGTGTGTGCGTTGCTGTCCAGCTGTTAGGTGAGTGCTGGTGTTTGATGGTAAATGATGTTTGTTTCAGACTGGTGGTGTTTCTTGATGGTGTTTTGTTTGCTGAATCTTTCCACACAACACACACCAACATTCTCAATCATCAACACACACCAACATTCTCAATCGTCAACACACACCAACATTCTCAATCGTCAACACACACCAACATTCTAAATCGTCAACACACACCAACATTCTAAATCGTCAACACACACCAACATTCTAAATCGTCAACACACACCAACATTCTAAATCGTCAACACACACCAACATTCTCAATCGTCAACACACACCAACATTCTAAATCGTCAACACACACCAACATTCTAAATCGTCAACACACACCAACATTCTAAATCGTCAACACACACCAACATTCTCAATCGTCAACACACACCAACATTCTAAATCGTCAACACACACCAACATTCTCAATCATCAACACACACCAACATTCTAAATCGTCAACACACACCAACATTCTCAATCGTCAACACACACCAACATTCTAAATCGTCAACACACACCAACATTCTAAATCGTCAACACACACCAACATTCTCAATCGTCAACACACACCAACATTCTCAATCGTCAACACACACCAACATTCTCAATCGTCAACACACACCAACATTCTCAATCGTCAACACACACCAACATTCTCAATCGTCAACACACACCAACATTCTCAATCATCAACACACACCAACATTCTTAATCATCAACACACACCAACATTCTAAATCAACACACACCAACATTCTCAATCATCAACACACACCAACATTCTCAATCAACACACACCAACATTCTCAATCATCAACACACACCAACATTCTCAATCATCAACACACACCAACATTCTCAATCGTCAACACACACCAACATTCTCAATCGTCAACACACACCAACATTCTAAATCGTCAACA
Organism: Clarias gariepinus; assembly: GCF_024256425.1. NCBI lineage: Eukaryota > Metazoa > Chordata > Actinopteri > Siluriformes > Clariidae > Clarias > Clarias gariepinus. The sequence goes on along the minus strand of NC_071108.1, from coordinate 36,594,961 downwards.
CACACCAACATTCTCAATCGTCAACACACACCAACATTCTCAATCGTCAACACACACCAACATTCTAAATCGTCAACACACACCAACATTCTCAATCATCAACACACACCAACATTCTAAATCGTCAACACACACCAACATTCTCAATCGTCAACACACACCAACATTCTCAATCGTCAACACACACCAACATTCTCAATCGTCAACACACACCAACATTCTAAATCGTCAACACACACCAACATTCTAAATCGTCAACACACACCAACATTCTCAATCGTTAACACACACCAACATTCTCAATCGTCAACACACACCAACATTCTCAATCGTCAACACACACCAACATTCTTAATCATCAACACACACCAACATTCTCAATCAACACACACCAACATTCTCAATCATCAACACACACCAACATTCTTAATCATCAACACACACCAACATTCTAAATCAACACACACCAACATTCTCAATCATCAACACACACCAACATTCTCAATCAACACACACCAACATTCTCAATCATCAACACACACCAACATTCTCAATCGTCAACACACACCAACATTCTCCAACTAACATCTAACAAACACCATCAATCACTCACTAGCATTCAACACACACCAACATTTTTCAATACACAATACAATTTTTTAACACACACACACACACTAACATTCCTCAACACACACACACACACTAAGACACCCCTCCCCAGCTGGCGGTGTTAGCGCTCGTGTATCGTAGCGTCGGAGTGAAGTGGATTCTGGTTAATATTTCCTGAAGAAAGTGTTTTGTGGTGCTGAGGGAATCTGTGGAAATTAAAATGCGATCCAATTATTGGACACATTAGCAGTAATCGAGGATCTGTGCGTGTGTGTGTGTGTGTGTGTGTGTTGTACACCTGAGGCCGGTGTTTGCTAACTGCTACACATGGAAACTTTAGCAGTGATATTAACCAGGAAGTGAACAGAGAGATGGAGAATCGACTTGCATTGATAATCCACTTCACCTTCATCAATCCTCCAATCCAGCCTTAATTCACACAGGAGGAGACTTCTGATTAATCAGTGCGCTCTAAACACACACACACACACACACACACATTTTCATTAGCATTCAAGTAGCCTCAGCTCCCAGTAGGTGGCCTCACAGAGCAGCAATCAATTGTGCCAAGGGGAAGCGGTCAAGTGCTACATCTGGGAGTGTGTGTGTATGTGTGTGTGTGTGTGTGTGTGTGTGAGAGAGAGAGAACACAGGTCTAAAAATGAGAGATGGTAAGCTCTTTTTAATAGGCACCCATGAATCACTGCCTCCAGGTGCGCTAATGAGGCTGACAACTGCCCATCGCTCTCTCTCTCTCTCTCTCTCTCTCTCTCTCTCTAACTATCCACTGCTGGGGCGATAAATCAGAGAGATGGAGTATCGCGAGAATCCAATACACACTCCAGAGGACGCGGCGTGAAATATTAAACATATGTCCGATAATCATACTGCAAAGTTCACTGAATAGAACAAGTAGGAATTAGTACGAATTTTTGATAGAACAAAACACACAAGCTCACTGATCTGAGACTGCCTGAGTGGGTGTGGCCTATTCTAATGAGCATGTTTAATTGACAGCATCCTGTACGAAACTCAACCTCGCCGGAGTTCATCACAAAAATCAGCAAAAAAACAGTTAAATGCGTATTCGCCTTTCACACACTATAGCGCCGAGTGAATCACCGTAACAGACAAAACACTGATTAGACGTCTTCTCATTAGTTGTGCGCGGTACGCCGGTGTGGTGGTTAGCACCGTCTGCCTCGCGCCTCCAGGGTCCGGGCTCGAGTCCCACCCCGGGTTTGTGTGTACAGTATGTGCATGTTCCCCCTGTGCTTGGTGGGTTTCCTCTGGGTACTCCGGTTTCCCCCCACAGTCCAAAGACATGCAGATCAGGCTAATTGGCTAATTAGCCATCCCAAAATGCTAGCACAGGAAGTAGAAATATGGTTTACAACATTGACAACTTTTTCAACCAGAAAAGGCTGCAGTCTGGGCAGGAGGAGGATGTGAGGAAGGAGATGTGAGTGGGCTGGAGACGCCAGGAGAGAGAAAGAGAAGAAAGAGAAGAAGGAATGAGTGTGAGAGATGGAGATGAGGGTGAAGATGAGGGTGAGGGGGTGATGTGAGACAGGTGGAGACGGAGAGATCTGCTGTTGTTCCAGTTGGACCTCATGATATAATTTTATTGCCTGTTCAGATAAAACCCAGCGCAGTATCACACCATTTCACTACATACAATAACTTTTTAGGTTTAATGATACCGTAGATATAAAAAAAACGTAAAGCCAGTCATCAATACACACGTGCTATAGTCGGAAAAAAGTTTACACATAGAGAGACGTTTTATACGTTTTAAGAGAGAGAGAAACAGAGAGTCTTAAGAGTGGCAAAGGGGAAGACAGTGGCATCGCTCCCTGTACACTGCCCTCTCATGCCAGGCTGCAGAAATGTTTTGCCACTCTGTTGCCACCGCATGTAAAACTTCTAGATCGGTTGCTGTCTCTCCATAAAGTTATCTTTTATAAATTAGGTATGCTTATATTTACTTGGCTAGCTGGCACACGCTGTGAATCCTGCAAGACACAAGTGTGTGTGTGTGTGTGTGTGTGTGTAGACTCAGGTTCCCACTGTTCCTTTATCTCCTTCTTCCAGTGTAGCTTATCAATTGACTAACTTCCTTAAAGCTGTCTGGCTTCAGTTAGTGTGTGTGTGTGTGTCTGTGTGTGTGTTGACCTTCTGGCTGGATTACTGAGTGAGGATTAAATCAGCATAAGCGTTGGATGGTATTTGGAGAAAACAAAAACACTCAATGAAATGAACAGAGGAGAAGCGACAGCATGCTTTTAAAAAAAGACGGAATAACAGAAGAAATGCAGCTCATGTTGGACCCGCCGCGGGTAACAGCAACCGCTGACGTGTGTAAGGATGTATAGGGTGCCAATAATTTAGCTGAATTGATTTTTTTTAACTATTGGAAGGTTATAGAGTCATAATAATGTTGTTTTAGAGTGTGTATTGTTAAAACACTCATGCAATGTTCACTTAGAGTAAAATAAGAATGTGTGCAGGTTAGTGTGGTCGTGACGACGTTGCATTAGTGCAGGTGGAGGTTGTGATGGAGTCCGACCTCTGAGAGCATCGCTCCGACACGCGCCCGATTTGTCCTGAGGTCTCAGGTGTAACCATTAGCCAGAGGCTCCTACCTACCCATCCATCCATCCATTCATCCATCTATTCATTCATCCACATCCATCCATCCATCCATCCATTCATCCATTTATTTATCCACATCCATCCATCCATCCATCCATCCATCCATCCATTTATTCACATTCATCCATCCATCCATTGATCCACATCCACATCCATTCATCCATCCACATCCATCCTTCCATCCATCCATTCATCCATTTATTCATCCACATCCATCCATCCACATCCATCCATCCATCCATCCATCCATCCATTCATCCACATCCATCCATCCATTTATCCATCCATTCATTCACATCCATCCATCCATCCATTCATCCACATCCATCCATTTATTCACATCCATCCATCCATCCATTCATCCACATCCATCCATTTATTCACATCCATCCATCCATTCATTCACATCCATTCATCCATCCATCCATTCATTCACATCCATCCATCCATCCATTTATCCACATCCATCCATTTATTCACATCCATCCATCCATCCATTCATCCACATCCATCCATTTATTCACATCCATCCATCCATTCATCCATCCATTCATTCACATCCATTCATCCATCCATCCATTCATCCACATCCATCCATCCATCCATTCATCCACATCCATCCATCCATCCATCCATCTACAGAAAAAATGTTCACACACTTCCACAGTTGTTATCTGCACCTTTTTTTGAACTCGAATTGAAGAACGGCAGAAATGTGCAGCGTTATGTTTCCTCTAAAGATGTGAGTTGACTTTGAAGGTACAAGGCCGCAGTGCTAACACGGCGCCAACGCGCCACCTGCTGCAGTTCAAATAAACAAACAGTAAAATACAGCACTGCGTCACGGACCGAGGGGGTCAGTAGTTATGATAATATTTTACTTTAGAGAACTCTCCAGTGCTCCATTTCTCTCTCTAATCGATCCTGAACTTACAGAAACTTTTCAGTACAATATTGGACTAGCAGTACAACACAAAGTCTGTGAAATGAATCACAGTAGTGTGCGTGTGTGTGTGTGTGTGTGTGTGTGTGTGTGTGTGTAAGAGAACACAGTATACTGTAGAACCACTAATACCTGTTTTTTGATTGTCTTCCTCTCGTACCATCACCACCACACCGGAGTCTTCCTCCTTTACCCCTGTATAACAAGCACATGTGATCTAGACGTCTGTGCGGTGCCGGAGTCACTGGCTGACCTCATACTGAGTTCACTGACCTAATGAGGGTCTAATGGTACTAATCAAACTATTAACTGTTTTGAAATGATTGGATAATTAAGCAATATCGCGCTCTGGACCATGCTGTTGTACTGAATATAAGAATGACTGTGATGCGGTCGTAGGCGTGATGGTGCGGGCCGAGTGCTGATATTCAGTATAACAGCACAGCCTCGAGTGTGATATGGCTTTTATACAACAGTAACACCATTTATTATCAACAGATTATAATTTTGTTTTTAATTTAGCCAGTTTTTTTGCTCCGCCCACAGATATCCTTTCACGTCTGGCAGAACTAACTAACCTTGACTGGTAAAGTTGGTGACCGGCCGTTATACAGTGTAATAACGGGAGGTGAAAGAAGTTTTAGAAACCATTAGCGGTACTCTGTAGGCAGAAGGTGAGGAGAATAAACCTTGGAGCTGGTGGACAGTCCTGAGACCAGATTTACTGTATATTTCCACTTATTACACTTTAGAATATCAGCACCATTAACGACAGGGTTCTGGGGTCGAATCCCAAATAGTGTTAAATGGAAAGCTAATGCACTATGTAGTGTGTACACTCCAAGTAGTGCCCTTGATCAGGGTTTAGAGAGGGATTTGGGATTCAGCCTTGTGTTAGAAGCTAGTTAGCTTTGTAGCTGAGCGTTAGCCGTGAACAGAACGACGCGGACGGTTCAGAGGCGACTCAGAAGGTCTTAGAAGTGATTAGTGCAGAGACGGCGTGTTGTTTAAGACGCCATAACGTTATCAAATGTGTGTTCTTACTGAAAGTGCTTCTGTGACTGGGTGTGAATGTGGGTTTAGTCTGAGACACACAGTTAGTGTCATTAACCACTGGACAACACCTGGGACACGCCCACTCATACACAGAGTTACACCTTACAGTGCTGTTACTGTCTGTTATCATCACTCATGTAATAACGCCTCTCATCCAATCAGATTACTCGCTCAGAACTAACTGTTGTACAATTATAGATGCAACATTGAATTGTGAACTAACGAATTGTGTAATCTAGAAACCAAACAGTAAACAGTAAGAACCCCTGAGTTTAGCGGCGGTTCAGTGATTACACAATCGAGTGGTGTGAGTAACGTCTGGATGCATTTGTGTTTGTAGAAAAGCAACGAGAACTGACACTCGAAATAACTCGACGGAATAACTTGAGGGCGCGAAGCTTCATAGAGACGAGCGACGCAGCCGTGAGCCGAATGTAATGCAGCGTTTAATTATGTCGTCAACATTTATTTGAATATGATTCGCTGTTTTAAAAAAAAAACAATCTTAATAGCTTTTTAAAATGTATGCGTTGAAAGGTTATTATGAAAGTTACACACACACACACACACACTGATTCCGTCTAATCTTTATTGCTGCTGTTACTTGATGTAATTAGTTTGCTGATTAGTGGTTTATTTCAGAGTTAAGGTGAAGATTAAAACAGACACAATGACAATTTAATCAGGTTTAATAGACGAAGCTGTCCGAGCTGTTTACCCCCGAGTGACTTAGAACTGACACGGGGGGAGAAATCCCTTCAAACATAAAACAAAACAATCAAATTCTCTTAGATACCCGTGAATTATACATCATTTTTTATTAGAGGATCTGTGTCCGAATCAGGACGGACGTTTCCTCTCCTCATCTGGTTTCAACAAAGATTCAGAGAGTCATGTCCAAGAATCCCTTCTCGAGTCAGTGTGTGAATCAGTGAATCATTTAATCATGCTGGAGAATCGATCCTCCGCTGTTCATTGTTTGAATCACTGAATCATTCAGTCATGACTAAGTGTAGTTCCTCTCTTGTCTATTGTTTGAATTAGTGAATCATTTAATCATGATTGAGAATTGTTTCCTTGCTGTTCAGTGAATTTGAATCAGTGAATCGACCAGTGAATCAGCATGTGACTCAATGTTTGAATCATTTCAAACACAACAGAATCACTGCTTATGGTTCGGAGTGAATCAGTGAATCATCTGGTCTGGTCTGTGGTTCACTTTCTCTAGTCAGTTCCTGATCTCTCTTACGTTATATAAACAGACAGTTACGAAGTGCTGACACTGGAGACTCCTTCCATGTTGTTGTCGCTCTTTCGGCTGCTTCCGTCGAGGGGTCGGACCGTCCGAACCGAACACAACTCAGCACAGGTTTTACGCGGGATGCCCTTCCTGACCTTCCTGGGTTTGGGACCGGCACTTCACCCCATGACTGGGGTTTGGGCATCGGCTGGGAATCGAACCCGGGCCGTCCACATGGCAGGCGAGAAACCCACGAGTGCCCTGAAGTCTCCAGCTACAAGAGACAAAACCTTCACTTCCATAAAACGCTGATGTGTCTATGATTGATCATGTTAAATTGAGGTTACTTTAGAAAGAACAAGACATTAAACATTAGCGATGATCTAAAACTCGATTCTCCTCTCTCACACACTGACGCCGAGGCCGTTAACAGCTAAAACTACGTCTAACAAAACCGTGTATGTTCATGAGAAAAGTCTTCTTTCGCACTCTGCTGCGTTTGTGTAATAAACTTTACTTTTATATTTCTGTTTTTCAGCAGCAGCAGCGCGGCGGCGGTGAGAGAGGCGGAGTCACCCGCCGTGACCTCGCTCCGGCTTCACACTGCACTGCCCTCACACACCCGACAGGACCAGCTCTCTGTGTGTGTGTGTGTGTGTGTGTGTGTTGTTTAACTGTACTATTTATATAAAAAGCATACAGTAGATTATTAACAAACGTCATTTGTTCACATTCAGTTCATTAACATGACGTGCTAATTGTGCTGTGCTAATTAATCTACAACATTTCAGAGTGAGAATCTGAACAACCCGACACACACACACAGACACACACACACACACACGCACACACACACACACACACACACACACACACACACACACACACACACACACACACACACACACACACACACACACACGCCAGCCTTTGTTTCTAACTCAAAGTAAAATTCCAGACTTGGTGTCAGTATGTGTGTGTGTGTGTGTGTGTGAGGTTGTGTGTGTGTGTGTGAGAGACTTTTGTGCATGGGGGTTTTTTTTTAGTCTCTCTCTCTCTCTCTCTCTCTCTCTTTTTCACACACACAAACACACACGCGCACACACACACACACACACACACACACACACACAATATTATGCAATTTTCCTAAAAACTGACTCATATGCTGTAAATAAACCGTAAATTCAGAGATTTTTTTTGCATAAGCAGTTTTATTAACAACATTTGTGTGTTTTTAAGTTTTTCGCCTTTATATCTTATTAAATTAAACTTTTTCGATCTCAATGCAGAGATTTTTGACACACTGGCGGGTCCAGGTGAATATTAGTTTTTAGAATTATAATAAAATATATATTATTAGCATTAAAAAACACATAATAATAATAATAATAATTATGTTTTATTATTTGTATTTTTTAATATTAGTAATTATACATCCTCTAATTTGGAGCATTAATGCATCATGACTCAGAACAAACACTTTTTTTAAAGCAAAAATTTGAAAAGCATTATTATTGAAAAAAAAGCATTATAATTTGAAATTCATTATTAATGTAAGCAATAAACAATAACACTGTATTTATAACTACTACTGCTATAAATAATGTTAGTTATAAAAAAATAGTTCAGATTTACTTCCATATTTATATTTAATACAGAATCTAACAGTACAAATAGCAGGCTAAAAGAAAGTCAGTCCGTATTTGCATGTTCATGGGCACTCGTTCAGACTTCCATTCATTTATTGGAATATAAACTGTTTATTATCGCACTCAGGTTACTTTCACTGGCTTTAAATGACTTGAGGAAGTTGTTGCTCTTGTTGATACAAAGGTTTGGACAAATCACAGAAAATACGGATGAAACTGTAGATTGGAAAATAAAGATTTAGTGTCATGTGACTGAAACAATAAAAGCAATTCGAGAAAGAAGTAACGTGAAGAAAATGTGATTCAGTGAATCGTTTGGTCGTGGTTATTTCAACCACGACCAAACGATTCACTGATTCACATTTTCTTCACGTTACTTCTTCTTTTTCACGTTACTTTGCTCGTCTCTGATTCAGACGGTCAATGTTTAACTTAATCTTTCAGTCGTGACCGTGATTCACTTCTCTGTTCTTCAGGGTTTGAATCAGTGAATCACTTCTTATTACTGAGATTCAGTCATGATTCCATGCTCTTGTTGTCAGACAGAAACAAACCGTACTTGTTCAGTCATCTTCTAATTGTGTTGTTTCATGTTTGACTCAGTGAATCATTCAATCATGACCAAAATTCACGTCTCTGTTTATTTTTGTTTGAATCAGTAAATCATTTGTTCAGTGTTTGAATCAATGAATCAATCAGACATGACCAGGATTCACTTCTCTGTTGTTTAGTGTTTGAATCATGTGATTCACTTATTAAGCAAATCTGCATGATGTGATCAGTGGCCATGAGTTAGAGATGAAAGATTTGGGAGGAACAGAAAGCATGAACAGTTTGTTATATACAGGACATACAGGACCCGAGCGGAATCTCGCTAACCCTTAACAAAACTTACGTTTTCATGAAATAGCACCAAAGTTATCCTTTATCTCTTTATTAAGTGCAGCTCAGATCGTTCTCACACAGTGAACCATTTATTCATCTTTACTGCCACTCCGTCCGTTACAAATCAAAATATACAAACCTCTTCTCAGTTTCCAGAAAAGTGTTTTGTTTTTATTTTTTTTACTGGAGGTTTCAATAAATGATAAAGCGCATCTCCATGATCATAATATCATTCACTGAGTTTTAAATAATAGATATTCTCGATGGCTATCCGCTCTTTAAAGTTCTCTGTAGTGAAAGAGATTTCCAGGACGTAATCATTAAGACATAAACGTCTCTTAGAGATCATATTTACAGATTTTTATAATTTATGGTTTTAAAAGCCTGTTTAAAAAAACTGTGGGGAAACTGTAAGGGAGACGAACGCTGGCTTTATAAGCCACTCTGCAGATGTGATTTATTCCCGCTGTCAGAAATAATGCGGGGAAAAGAAAAACAAAGCCGAATCTAACGGGGAACGGCGCGGCTAAAGTGAGCCGCTTCAGGTGATTCATAATCCGTATCGACTGCAACGTTTATGCATTATTCGTTTTCATGGAGGAGCATTAAATACAAATGGCCCGGGCTGAAAATTTCCATCAGGAGTGCGTCTGACAGCAGCTCGATGCTAAGAGCGTTGAGTAAAGCGCAGAGAGAAGCTCCATCGACTCCGCGCATCTACTCCGCCGGCCGAAATGCGTTTATTACAGACGATCCGATCGTAAAGAGAAGAGGCAGAGAACACTAATGGCTGCATGTTTTAAAGGCTTTTTAACTCAGTTTTATATCAGTGTGTTCACCGTCGATATAATTCAGCCGGGACGAGAGATCAGAGCAGCGTGGTCACATGGCGAGGAGGAATAAACCCCTGTGTGCAGTGCAGCTACAGGAAACTAATCAACCCGAGTCACTGTTAACACTCTGATGTTATTTTATTTCCTCGAACTTTCCTTGTCTTTGATTGTTTTATATCTCTTACACACTGCTGGCACTGACTGCAGTTAAAGAGCCGACATAATCATGCTCTTTATACATTTGGAGTCACATTTAATTCTCATTAATGTTCAGTCAGGTGGCTTAGTGTTGTCTAGCACTGCCAAGATTTTTGCCTCTGGTCTGTGTGTGTGTGTGTTTGTGTGGAGTGTGCATGTTTAGTAAACCAAGTTGGAAGTCGGGTTAGTAAAACTGACTTACGCTGGTTGGCTGGTGCGGTTCAGTAGAAAATGTACTTTGAATGTTGAATTTGGATCTGTTCCCAGGCTAGCGATATGTAGAGCAATACTCTCCCATGATGCTGAGTGGCGCCAGTGAGCCTCAGCTCTGGATCAGCAAAGTCATCACAAAAGGAAACACAACCCTGGTCCAGGAGGACGCCATGCCCTGCACACTGTTTCCTCTCCCAGAACACCTGATTTTACTACTCCACTAATTAACAGTCTTTCCTGAAGAGAAGTGAGTGTGGTAGAACAGGGGAAACACAAAAATTTGCAGGGTAGTGGGACCTCCAGGACCGAAAGTGGGAACCACCTCTCCACAGTGCACAGTGAACTGATTAGCCTGTAGATCTCAATGGCTTTCCCATCATCCAGGAATTCATTTTAAATCAATGTTTAAAAAAAATTATTGGGCAAGAGGCATTCCACAAGTCTGGGGTGTTGGTTAAACCAATTATCTAAAAAACAGTCAGATCTTTAGTCATCGTTTAAAGATTTCCAGTCACTTTGCTGTACAAACATCTGGAGGAAGTTCATTCCACCACCTCTGTCTTCCTTGATCCCTGAGAGATGGTGGGACCAGTGCTGGAGGATCAGATGGTCCAGAGGGAAAAGGAAATGTTTATGCTAGGCTAGGCTAAGCTATCATGTTCGTTTTAGAGGTACAGTGTTAAACGCATAAGTTTAACATATGATGGGTTTAATTGTGATGTAACTCCATCAGACGTCAAGCATCGTCTGTTATTGATGTCCAAAAACTTGACCTGTGTACTAAGCCGATCTTTCGGTTGATCTTTTAAATGTTTATATATTTGATGTTACTTTTTTTAAAACTACAATGGTTTTCTTGCTATTCTGTAAACTACTCTAAAATGATTGTGCAAATCAATATGATGACACGTGACATTAAACAACTAGTAACAATTAGCTAGTTATCTGGATATTTAAGAACGATCAAATGGATGGCGGCTATTTAGCAATTTGCATACTCATGAATATTAATAGACTCTGACCTTAGAGGTTTTCTTCTTCTTGCTCTGCTTGTCAGACTGCATTGTGTATCAGTATAACGATTATTATATTATAAGCTTTGACTTTTGCTTGGCTGTGGACAACAGACCGAACATCTGCTATTGAGATTGTGGTTGTACTGCTATGTCTAGAACCAGGGTAAACTTTCAGCAAAGAAGTTCTTTCACCAAAGTTAGAAAGAACTGGACTGTTTTCACACCCTTGTTGAATTTTTCGTGCCTGGTCCGATTTTATGGTGAATCTCGAGCTGTGTCCAAAACATATTGCAGCAGCCTCAGAGGTACGGGACGTGACTGCAGGGTCCCTTTATCTGGGAGCTGTCAGAAAATTGTAGCATTATAGAGATGAAGGCGCAGGGAGATATGGTTAGCATGAGCGTATGCATAATAAACAGGTTGGCTATGGTTGAAACTAGAGACAGGAAACCTCTAGCTTTAAAATAAAGTCTGTGGAATTTTGGATCATTTGATTAAAAAACATTATTTGTTTGAAGCTTGAGATGAAGCTCTAATTTGACAGATAATTTCTCCGGATGGATTGACCTTTTATTTGTATTTTGTGCTTCCAGAGCCCAGGAGTGATCACATCATAGTGTGTCTACTTCATTTTCTTGCTTTATTAAATCTTGTGCACATATTAGTAAAACGAGTGAACTAGAAAAACCTGCACACAAAATACCGTGCACACACAAAGTTCTCACAACAAGGCAACGAAGCAAGTACACCGTGCTCTGTCTCTCTCTCTCTCATTGTCAGGTGGACGTGAGATGAGCATAAAGGAGATGCTTTAAGAATCTTACATACTGCAGAAGTGCAGATGAAATTTGGCCTTGATGTGTTTGTTCTCTCTATGGCCACTCCAGGCTTCTGTACTTGCTGCAGTATATTCGTAGTTTCTCCACATATCTAGTCTGGCTGTTGTTTGGTATTCCTCAGTCGCTCGATGCTTCATATTCCTCATTGCATTTCTGCTCATATTGCGTTTTTTCCCCCTGAATGTCTCTCTGTCTATCTGCTCTTTCCCAGCATTAGCCCAGTACTCCTAACCACCTTGTTGCCCCAAATTCTCACTTGCTTCATTGCACCATATTTATTGGATGATTTGTTGCCTTGTTGCTCTAGATTGCTCCAAGTTACCTTTATGCCCTGTATTCCTTGTTGCCCCATATTCATTAGTTGCCCTGTATTTCTAGTGAACTTGTTGCTAATGAACTTCTAGTCCTAATTATGCCTGTTATTCCTAGTTGCTTAGGAATGTTTGTTGCCTCATCGTTTTTGCCCCAATGTTTTTTGCCTGTTAATTGCCCCATCTGTCCGTGTTCTGATTTACGTTGTTGCCCTGCACTTTTATCGCTTTCCTGATCGAGTGTCAAATCTATTTCTCCTTTTTTTAAGAAAGTATAAAATCACTAAAGAGAATACCTGAAATTAGGAGCAGCGGAGAACTTGCACAAACTTGATAACACACTAATAACTTAAGAGTTATGAGTTTTAGTATTCTGAATAGGCAAGTTACTCCATGGAACAGGTGTGTGCAGAAATCATGCATTACAGTGAGCTCCCTTGGTTAGTAGGGTGTGTCCAAGGTGTATCCTTGGCAACAGGGAGAAAAGGTACACATAAGATCACTGAATGCACTCAAGGGGCTTTCAAGTCAAACCGGGACTTGTGGTATAATTGCTGGTAAATCAAGGCATAAAAGTGATTGACATTTACAATAGACTTCAAGCACTGCATGGTGATGAGACTCTTAGAACTGTCCAAACATTTGAACTGTCCAAATGTTTTAACGAAGCCCGCATGTCCGTGAATGACGATCCTGGACCAACGTGGCTTCAAGCCCACTGCAGTCAATCTCATAAACATAAAGTGCATCAAACTGCAGAGTCACCTGAGTAGGATGAAGGAGTGAATATTAAGCATGAACAATAAGATGCTAAACTTTTCACAAATGCAAAAGTGCTCCCACCTCAATAATCCTTGTGGTTTGTCTGGATCGAGGTCGAACCACTCAGGTGTTTGTTCAGGACTGGACCGAGACCACATACAGAGGGCAGTGGTGGCTCAGAGGGCTAAGACACTGAGTTACTGATCGGAAGATCGGCGGTTCGATCCCCAGCTCCACCAGGTTGCCACTGTTGGGCCCTTGAGCGAGGCCCTTAACCCTAACTCCTCCAGGGGGCGCTGTATCATGGCTGACCCTGCGCTCTGACCCCAGTTACGCTGGGATATGCGAAGAAGGAATTTCACTGTGCTGTAATGTATATGTGACAAATAAAGGCTTAACTACAGAAAGGCAGTTGTTGTGGTGTGATTGCTGTGTTTAGAGCGGCCCAAACCCACCGCACCACGGAGGGAAATCAAACAGAGTTTGGTTCAACTGGCCTAAACAATGCAGATATGAAGACACCCGTACTTCCTGCACTGTGTTTCTGGCTAACATCTTTCTTCTTCACTAGTTATGAAGTTCCCTCTACTGCAAACCCTCCCGGCTGTTTAGACTCTGATTATGCATTTCCCATATCGACCGTCTCTGCCTGTTTCCACACCCCTGTGATTAATTGTGAGCGCTTTTTCCCTGCGTTTTGTGCTGCTTTCTGTGTATAACTCATAATTCATGAACCTGGGGGAGATTTTTATGTATTTGTTTAAAGTCAAACCTTCAGCTAAAATCCCTTGTGCATTCCGGATGACAATATGATCCATATTACAGGAACAGTTGAAAGTGAGTGATGAGCAGCACCAGGATGGAGCGAGTGATTAATGAACGGCAGGTCCATGCTTTTTACACTTTTTACAGCCTGTTCTTTTTTTTTTTTTAAACACACTCAGCATTTAAACAACTGTTCAGTTCCTTTCTGTGTCCCAGAACCAATTCTGTGGAGAGCTGGGTTATTTGTCTCAGGAATATAAACATCTGAATCGATTTGTTTGTGTTTTGTTAATTGAGACACTATAAAGCGTGTGCAAACAGTTATAAGGTTTGGAGTAAGGAATTAGCCATGATATTAAACATTAAACTAGACTGCTGAGACTCCAGGGATACTAAATACACAATGCTGTTGTGCTTTCGGCTACTCTCATTAAGGGGTCACTGCAGCGGACCATCCACTAGATTCCCTTCATGATGCAACCCTAACATTTTATCTGGGCTTGAGACTGGCAATAAGGATGCTCTGTATGCGCTGACTGGGTTTTAACTGGGGGAACTCTGGGATCAGAGCTTTAGGAGGACTCAGCTGTGGTGACCTCTTAATGGGAGCAGCTGAATAACAAAAACATTGTGTATTCAGTACCCTGGAGGCTCAGGAACCATTTAGTGTGACCTTGAGGGTGATATTGTTTTAATAAAACAGTTCAACAAACACCATTTATCATCAACAGATTATGATTATGATATGATTATGATCTTTCTCTATTTAACCAGTTATTTTGTCCCGCCCACACATATCCTTTCCCACCTAGTGGAACTAACTAACTGCGTCTGGTGGAACTGGCGACCGACGGTTAGCTAGCAACAGTTAGAGTAATTAACAGGGGTGAAAAGTTGAGGAATATTAACCATGGAGGTGTTTGACAGTCCTGAGAGATGTAATGGGTTCGGCACACGGGTGGCACCACAACCACGGACACGAGGTGAGGGAAAAAAGGGGAAGGAAAGGGTTAAAAGGAGGTATGAGGGGAAAAAGGGAAGGAAAGGTGTGCACGTGCTGGTCTGTGGGCAGTGCCCCGCTGGCGGCGGGCAGAGTGGCAGCATGGGCCAGCATGGGCAGAAGCTCCTGCACAGTTTACTCGTGACGTCTTTCCTCTTGTGGGATGACCGGACAGGCCCCTTCCACGTTTGAGAGTTAAAGAGCCACGAGAGCTCCGGCAGTGAGCCTGCGGCTTCTTCCTTTTGGGTTCATCAAAGGCGCATTTCACTTGCCTCTTGCACTCTTTTCACTCCCTATGGCACGTTATATTGCCTTGCTCGCATGCCGCTCTTTCACATTTTAGCTCGCGCCCGTTGCATGATACTGGTTATTGTCGCGAAGCAGCTTTACACAATCAAAAATAAAAAAATGGAAATATGAATGATATGTGAAAAATATGGTTAAAGCAAAATGATTTTATTGGCTCTGGTGGGAGAAAAACTTCCTGAGATAGCAGTAGAAAGAAACCTTGAGAGGAACCAGACTCAACAGGGAACCCATCCTCATCTGGGTGATAACGGACAGGCAGGGATTGATCTGCACTCATACTGTGTGATGGACACGGGAAGTTCAATATATAATTGAAGTATCAATAAACAGCCTAGTCATGTGACATCAAAACTCAAGCTGCATGGGCATCAGGCCTCTAAGTATGTGGTCTTCACACCTGGTTCTTCATGCTCTTTTTCCCACTTTCTGCTCTCTCTATCCTGCTCTCTCTCGCTCATGTTAATAAAAGTTCTCCATGCATAGGGGTTGCAGTGGGCAGTGCAGAGAGGTCGCGTCATTTTAACCTTATTTATCTCACCTGACCAGATCCTGGTTGTTTCTCGCTCATCCTAGAATAAAATAAGGAGTTTCGAGTTCCTGAATAAATCATCACGTGCAAACCTCCAGCATATAGCAACAGGGTCGGTAATCGCTGATGTTGACTGGAGTGTGTTTTGTAGTGATTTCATTTTCTTACTCTTCTTTCCTTTTTTTTCTCTCATCTTTTTAATACATGTCATAGTTTAACAGTGTGAACAGTAGAAAAGTCATTCCAGGGTTCTGAGAGGTCGTACCCGTCTCTGTTTTACTATCAAGCGATATAAAGGAAGGGCTGAAACGGAGGAGGGTTACCAACACGAGGGGGAACTTATTCATCAGTGAAGTTTTCATCTTCTCTAAGGAGATGACCAACACGGCTGTAGAATCCGAACTTAAGAAACTCCTCCAAAAGCTCTGTATGTCTGATCTTTTCATTTTGTTGCCATGGTAATGCTACGAGATGCTCTCGAGGGTTATAGTGGTGTTTCTAGAGCGTTCGGTGTGAAGGAAATGTGTGTGTGCACAAAGATTCCCTTTGTTTTAGGTATTAACTCTTTAACACTTTATGTGAAGAGGTATTTTGACATTGGATCAGTGCAGGAAATCATCAGGGTCAGAACAGTTAAAAACACTGTGTGTGTGTGTGTGTGTGTGTGTGTGTGTGTGTGTAGTCCTCTGTCCTGAAGATGCGGGCAAACCTACCGAGCGCTGACACTAGAGACTCCTTCTCTAAAGGTTTAATTAACCACTGCTTACTTTTCAAAAACACCACCGGAGCAGCATCTCCCCGTCTGTTCTCGGCGGAGTGTTCGCCGTGCACGTCCCTGTGAACGAGCTGTTACTATAGTAACGATAATAACGGAGTAGGACGAGTGCATTAATACAAACCTGTGATTAATATAGACCTGTGATTCAGAGCAGCTATTACAGAAACTAATCAACACCTTGTGACCAGAATTCCGAGCGTGCGATTTCACTTCCAGCTCAAACAGACAAACGAACCTGAAATAGAAACAAATCATTAGGACCATTAGATGATGTCAGACGTGACGGCGTTCATCAGAGCCGTAAACAGTGTGAAGGGATTAAACGTGTCCGGTGTTTACAGTACGCTATCAGCAATCTGTGTGTCCTTTCGTCTGTGTTTAGTCTAGTGCACTTCATCACTCACCCTGTGCACTACTTCATTCTTCAGAGATTAAAGAGGTACAGAGAGAAAACCTTCAACACACACACGCACACACACACACACACGCACACACAGGGCCCAAACAAATGAGATGAGAATATATAAAAATAGACAGGAAGTCAGAACGGAGACAGAGAGATATGTAGAAAGAGGGATCAGGAAAGACAAAAGGCATAGAGAGGCAGGATTAAGAGAGCGAGCGCGAGAGCATGACAGAGCGCGATAGTAACGGCGAGAGAGAGAATGAACAGACAGAGAGGAAAAAAGACATAAATACAAACAGGGAGAAAGATATATGAAGTGTGAATCAGAGTTATAGAAAAGAGGGGAAAGCGCAGAGACGGGGAACGATGGCACCAAAAGACACTGGAGGCGAATGAAAACGTGATAGAGTGAGAAGGTGGGGAGTGATGGATGCAGGGACAGAGGGAAGGACAGCCAGAGACACGGGGGGTGTAAGTGAAGGAAAGAGTGGAATAATAGGTAGACACACACAGCGGAGAGAGAGTGAGATTATTTTAGCTTGACCTGGTAGAGCTTACGCTCATATAATATTCACTTTGAAATGTGATATGTGATATTTTGTCCTTATTCATATTGTTATTTTTTTCTATGAATGTGATTCTAATTAAATGGAAAGCAGAGCGACTGCTTGCTGTTGAGGCAGGGTTGCTGACGGTATGGCTATTCTAGTGGCAAACTGCAGCAGTGACTCAAACACAAGTTATGATTTTAACTGAAGCTGGAAATTTAATGCAAACTAACAAAAAATAAAAAATAAAAAAAAAATAATAATAATAATCATAAAAAGAAGCCATTGAAGATATCATATATTATTAGCAATAATAATAACCATAATACCTATAACAATAACAACAACAACAACAATAATAATAATAATAATAATAACAAGTTGGGGATGTACAGTAGAGAGATTTGGAAGGATTTGGAAAGCGTGGAGAACAATGAGGAAGGCAAGTTCAGTTAACAATTGTATTGAATTATAACTAAAAAATAAGAATAGGGCCTCCGAGTGGCGCAGTGGTAAAACGCTCGCCCTATCATCCGGAGATCGCTGGTTCGGACCCCGGGTGATGCTGTTTTCCTCTCACAGCCGGAGGCACAGAGAGAGCTGATTGGCCGAGCTCTCTCAGGGGGGCGGGATGAGAGGTATTTGTGCTCCCACATTAATCACGGCTCTACAGCCAATCAGGGGCGTCTGTGAGCTCGCGCACGCGGAAGGGGCGGCTAGCGCTTTCCTCCGAGTGTGTTACTCCGCCCCTAACGGTGCGTGAGCGAGCAGTTCGAAAAGATGCGGTAAACATCGGCTCGCGTCACGTGGTTCGGAGGAAACACGGGATAGCTTTCGCCCTCCCGACTGAGTGGTAGTAGAAGCCTTAATGTGGGAGCCTTCTAGTGACGGGGAGGAATTGGCCACGACTAGATTGGGGAGAAAATCGGGGGAAAAAGAATTGGACAGGACTAAATTTATAAAAAAAAAAAAATAAAAAAAATAAAAAATAAGAATAAATAATACTACTAATAATAATATTAATAATAGTAGTTTTTAGGCTTGCCTCTGATCCCTCCATGGCCACCACACGCCACGTCTCATCATTAGTACCGGAGAGGAATGCAACAGGGCCCAAAGGCCCCCCCCCCCCCTCATCCCTCAAACCCCTAGTCATCTCTAGTCAGCATCTACCTGCCTCACCTTCCTTATATGTTTGAAATTTATATATTAGATTTTTATCTCCTCCTTTTCCCCCTTTTTGAATTTTTTTTTCTTCACTGTGTAGATGTGTAGAGGATTCTATGTTTTAACTAGTTTGTGATGCATTAAAAAGGTGAGACATTAAGGCAGCCCAGGCCAAGGACCTGACCCACCCGCACAGCCCACCTACCCTATGTATGTGTATATATTTACACATTTTTCTTTTTCTCCTTATAGTCCTACTTTTATATAAAGACAAAAATTCTAAGTTGAGCATTTTAATAGGTGTGTACATGTTTCAGCTAAAAGGTGATGCATTAAAATAGTGAGGGATGCAGCCAGAACCAGCCAGGGAAAGAGGTCCCTGAGGCGCAAGGTCAGGTTGAAAAGGCGGAGGGATACATGACCCTATTCCCCACCCATGCACCCACACCCCATATATACTGTATATACAGTATATATATATATATATATATATATATATATATATATATATATATATATATATATATATATACACACACACACACCTATATGCACATACATACATACATGCATACATAAATATTCATACACACACACACCTGCACACATATACATATAACTATAAATAGGTTAACCTTGCTATTGTCCTCCACCCTTCCCAAAAAACACTTGAATATTAATATTCAAATTAACACAAAAAGTTTATGGACTTTCCTAATGGAAATCATCAGTCTTCTACAGGTCAGAAGTGATATCAGAAGAAAGACCTGAGAAATATCTGAACCCAGAGTGTTCTGGGAAGCAGCTGTTTGACTTTCATGTTGAGGTTGAATTCTTCTGTTGGATGACGGATGGTTCAGTCCCGGCTGTGATCTGGTCAGCAGCAGCAGCCTCGGTGATCATAAAGTGTTAAAAATCAATATCTTGTTAAATATATAACAGGAATTTCACGGTGAATGTAAATGTGTCCAGTGATTAGCCATTATTACCATTTTATACCTCGCTGTGTGTGTGAGAGCTCCACAGTCTATCTGTGAGGAGATGGACATTTTAGAAGCTGGAGATGTTTATTCATTTATTTATTTAGCTTAATTGGCATTCTCCTCATGTCACGTTTCAGTGGAGTTCAGCACAAATCAGGTCTGAAACTTTTAACAAGACCTGGTTATATTTATTATTCATACAACAAGAGAGAGAAAGAGAGAGAGAGAGAGAGGTTTCTCCGCTACTTCTGTTGTCCCCTACAAGCGAGTGCAGAATGAAATTCTAATGAAATCTTGAGGAATGTGTTGTTGAGCATTGTGTCCTAATTAAAGACTGTGTGTGAGCGAGTGAGAGAGAGAGAGAGAGAGAGAGAGATCTCAGTGGACATGGAGGACCTGATTAATCAGGGGTGGACTGGGGCGGATAACTTACAGTAGACTGTAGTGGAGAACCTGAAGAAGGGATCGATGAAGAAGGATCAGGTTCCCCAGTGCACTTCACTCTCTGTCCATTCACTGCATTATAAAGTGGGGTATAGAGAGAGAGAGAAAGAGAGAGAGAGAGAGGGGGGTGAAGAGGACAGAAATAAGGAGAGAATAAAAAGACATGGAGAGGGACTGGGATAAGAAGGAATAAATAAAGAAACAGCTAGAGGGGGCGGGTAGGAATGCCTACAGTATATGATTGTGTCTCTTATGGGCGTGTCCCAAACACAAGGGGGCGTGGGGGAGCTTTGTCCAGCATTCTGCTAAAACTAAATACAACAAAGTCACTACATTTAGCAGACGCTCTTATCCAGATCTCATAATCTCATTATACATCTGAGCAGTTGAGGGTTAAGGGCCGCGCTCAAGGGCCCAACAGTGGCAACTTGGTGGTTGTGGGGTTTGAACCTGGGACCTTCCGAACCGTAGTCCAATGCCTTAACCACTGAGCTACTCCTGGCCCTAGTGACAACTAGTTACTAGTTGTGCTTGGCTCGGCAATGCTCTCCAATGGCAACACCGACCTCTGAAGCTTCTCTCCGAGCTTTATTTCTCCTCATGACGTCTCTACACATCTTATAAGCAGGATAAGATAAAACCTGGACATTTTTATTTTTTGTGTTAAACTGTAAAGAGGAATTTATATGAGTCCTGATGACATAAGGGGTGTTAAAACTTTCTTGTACTTTAATGGGTCCTGAGGATGGCAATGAGCAAAATGGCATTTGTTTGATGTTTATTTTGAAGCATTCCTCTTGGTTTCACAGTGAAATGTAGAAACGCTGTAATTGTGGAATGATTGACGGGTTGCAAACCTCAAAAGGACGAGGTATCAAAAGGATTATAACCTCTATTTGGAGCATTAATGCCTGCATCCACTGGCACAAGGTCCAACCACATTTACCGTCCCGAACGTTTCTAACAGGGTTTCGAATTCTGATCAGAGATTGAGACGGACAAAACAGCTTCCCACGCGCAGAGTGTATCTCACATCGCGCATCACTTAGTGTTGTAATATTTACCTTTTATTTTCTTTTAGAAACATCACTGTGATGTTCTCAAGTTCACTAAGCTCTCAAGTTACTCTACTGTAATATGGTTCTTGTGGCACTTGTTATATACGCGCATTCACTAACATCAATAGCATGCCCCCTAGTGGTCCAGTGGTGAACACTCAGTGCTCTCACCACACTGACCGAAGTCTGAGATCCGCTCAGGCCATCAGTTTTTTATATGAATATCTTTTAAGAAGTCATTTTTGCCGCATTGTGTTCAGGGAATTTGTTCAACCTTATTCCATCATCGTGTAGTCAATGCTGTTCCGACATCATTTCAACAAAGTCATTTTAACTTTCGAAGACAACCCAATACCAACAACGTCCCAACATCTGTAACAACTTAAAAAATTAACGTCACAACAACGTCTCGACTATCAAGAATTACTGCTGTTTTTTTTAGTTTATTTCCTCATTAATGATGCTTCAAACACCTGCACTGAAAAGTTCTTCTACATCTGTGACTCAAACCCTTTTGTAAAGAAAATGCTTACACTCATCTAATGCATTTCTCTTGAGCTGATAAAGTAACAGAACAGCCCTTAAACCACCAAGGGCTCTTGACTTCAGCGTAGAGAGTTCAGTAAGGGTAAAAAGCAAGTGTAACAGAAGCTCACTAAGAATGTGTTTATGCCATAAAACATCGCTTTTTTTTATCTCAGAAAACTTTAACAGTTAACTTTAACAGTTTTCTCATAGCTCATTAAGAAGATGGAGGGAATAAAAACAAAACCAAGTGTAAAAGCCGTACATTTTTCATCACATCTGAAAATGACCTCAATTCACCAGGAAATCTAGTTAATGTGGCCATATTTTCATAGAGGATTTCACGCTGGTGTCACAGCCGCGGCTCTTAAATGTCAGGCGACGGAGTTGTGTGTCGCGTCGCTCTTCCTCCGGAGAGAAGTTGTTTATCTAGACTTAGTCAATCACACAAATCCTTCCTGCATTCACAAACATCTAGACTAGATAGATGTGACATATGAATATAAAATATAATGACATTTTATGCTGCATGCTTTCAAAAGAAGCATTACTCCCCGAGACGAAGCGTCGTAGATCACTGGAACCGGCCTGAACAGAAATCGCTGCATTGCTTTAAGACGAGCTCACTTGAATTAACTCTTTCAGTTAGATCGGAGTGAGAAACTTTTTATAGACAAAAGTCTTTTATGTGTAAACATTCATTTATGTGCTTTGATTTGTCACGATCTTGATTCATACAGTGATTACAATCAGACACAATCAGATTGTGAATTCTTCCATTTGGTTTCAGCTAACGGTGTAGCCAAGACACGCAATTTGGTCAAAAGATTTGTTAAGAAGTTGGTCATAAGAATCCCCAATAGAGCCCCATGTTAAAATGTCTAAGTATAGTTTAATTGACCACAAGAAATGTACAATGTGTAAGATATGGATGATGGAGTTTAATCAAAAAAAGGTACAGTACATTAGCTATCTTATGATAACTGAGGTGGGTATGCATGTTCCAACCAACAGCCAGATGCTGTTCACTCTGCCCATATGGCCATTTATGGATTAACTGGGATTTAGGCAGAGACGGCTCCTGCCAAAGATGATGATGACAAGAGCTCCTTCAGTTGAGCATCAAAACCACTCTTCAGATGTCACGGATAGACCGGTTCTTGATAAAGTCAGGTCAGTAAGACTTATGTCAAATCCCCTTTTAGTAAAATTGACATTTATTGGATCTTTTATAAGAAGTTAAGTACTGCCCCTGAAATCCACTTGGGGTTCTGGTTAATGATGCAAATTCCCATGTAAAAACACACTGGAGTTAAAATCAAGATGCTTCTAATAGAAAACTTCATTACTATATCTTGACTTGCAAGATGTTGCTATCAAATGAATTAATGTCATGCTAATTTTGTTAGCCATGCACCCACAGGTCAATACATAGACTAGCGTAAGATGATCACATGCACTGAATACTTATTCAATTCAATTCAATTCAATTTTATTTGTATAGCGCTTTTAGCAATTGTCATTGTCGCGAAGCAGCTTTACACAATCAAAAGAATTATTTAAGTTTGTATGAAATGTGAATTTGTATGAATCAAAATGGTCAGTTTGTCCCTGGTGAGCAAGCCACAGGCGACAGTGGCAAGGAAAAACTCCCTGAGATGGTAATAGGAAGAAACCTTGAGAGGAACCAGACTCAACAGGGAACCCATCCTCATCTGGGTGAAAACAAATAGCAGGGATTGATCTGCAGTCATACTGTGTGTTAGGAGGCTAGAAGTTCAGTATAACAGTTGATGTTAATTAATGTTAATATGGAGTCCAGGTAGTTATTGAAGACCCAGGTAGACTTGTAAGAAGTTACAGTCCTGAACTATCGAACTTTCAAGTCCTCAGAGAAACAGTTGCCAACACCAGTCAAGGCCAGAACCATCTTCTAGGTAGAGAGAATCATTCCCAGACACCAGACGCATCCCAGAGAGACACACGGGGCATCCATGTGACGAGATCTTCAGCCAGAAGTGGGGCATCAGGATGGGTCAGACAGGTCCGGAGGGCAGAGGGAGTCTGGATCACTGGCAGCTCAGGAACGACATGTGTAGCTCGACAGAGAGAGAGAAAGAGTGAAAGGGGGAAGAGAAATAGGGGGAGAAAAAGAAGAAGAGGAGAGACGGCAGTTAGGTCTGGTCACAGTCACACAATGTATAATGTGAATGTATATTAACTGTAGAGTGCATGGACTTATGTCCATATCAATAATGTATGTGCGTAGCACTTTTAAAACGTCCCACATGTGACCTCTTGCAGCATGTACATGGCTCCTACATTTCCTTTGCGTCAGCTGATTTGGCTAACACTGCGACAAAGGACAGAGGTGTGTGTGTAGTTGAGATGAAGGACATCCTCACTCAGCAGAACACCGTCTCCAAATAACACTCCCCTCCTCTGACCTTCTGCAAACCCTGAGCGAGATTTCTACACTCATTAAGGTTGGCTAATTGCTCCAGACTGTTATTAGCTCTTATAAATACAAGTGTATCTGACATCATCTGAGCTCATCTCAGTGTTTTCTTACCCTTGGTTATTTTTGTTCCTCAGCTGTGTTTGCTGTAAAATCACACTCTCAGTTTCATGTGGAATCGTTAAGTACAGTTGTGATGTTATGATCTGCTCAAAAAAAGCTTCTGAACTAAAAATAGAAATAGTTTGTTTTGTTAAAGAGCTGAGTGAAAGTGTGCATGGTGTGAAAACCATGTGTTTCAAGGTCCTGAGCTAAAGTGATGAATCGAGAAGAAATGATTAAACACCAGTGTGTGTGTGTGTGTGTGTGTGTGTGTGTGTGTGTGTGTGTGTGTGTGTGTACGCCCTGCGATAGATTGACACCCTGTCCAGGGTGTCCCCTGCCTCATGCTCTAAGCCTCCTGGGTTAGGCTCCAGGTCCCTGCAACCCTGAATACAGGATAAAGCAGTATAGAAGAGTGGGTGGGTGAGTGGGTGAGTGGGTGAGTGAGTGGGTGAGTGGGTGAGTGAGTGAGTGAGTGGGTGAGTGGGTGAGTGAGTGAGTGAGTGAGTGAGTGAGTGGGTGAGTGGGTGAGTGAGTGAGTGAGTGGGTGAGTGAGTGAGTGAGTGAGTGAGTGAGTGAGTGAGTGAGTGAGTGGGTGAGTGGTTAAACACCTGATAGTGACACCACCCTTTCTGCTTGCAGCTGATAAGAAGTGTAAGTACCTGGTCAATACATGTTTACTGTATATGGATTAGTCCTTTGCTCATCAGTGGTACACTGGACAGGAATCGCAAAACAGAGGACACTATTGGAATAGAAGACAAAATGAGTAGATAAAGGCCCATAAAGATAAAACTAGCAATGACATGACTTGTGAAAACAAGACAGGCAAAGAAAAGATTTATGAAGACAAGATTAGCAATGACAAGACTGGTGAAGACAAGACCAGCTAAGACAAGGCTAATGGAGGTGAGACTGGTAACATCAAGACTTGTGAACACAAGACGTGGTCAAAGAGAAGACCAGCAAAGACAGGACAGTGGAAAGAATAGTATAGACAAAACTAGAAGTAACGAGACTGATGGAGACATGACTTGTGAAGACAAGGCTGGCTAGGACATGCCTAGTAAAGACAACACTAATGAAGGCAAGACTAGCAAAGAAATGACTGGCCAAGTCAAAACAAGAAAAGACCAGACAGACAGACATTGGCTAAGAAAGGACAAGCAAAAAAAAAAAAAAAAAACAGATAAAGAGATTTCTACTTAAGAACAAAACTAGCAGAATCTAGCCCAGGGAAGACGAGGCTAGGAAAGATATAACCAGGAAAAACAAAGACAGGGCTAGTTTATACAGGACTAGCAAAGACAAGTCGAAGATGAAAAAGTAAAGACTTAAGGCAAGACAAACAAAAGACTAATAAAGACAGGTGCATAAGAGAAAGACAAGACAGAGAAGACAAAACTAACAAAGACATAATGGACGATAAAAAACAAGACTACATAAAGAAAGGTTACCAAAGATAAGAGGGAGGACATGATTACGTTCGACGAGTTAACAAGCTTAAGACTATAAGGATATAAATAATATAGAGGATTAAGATTATAATAGACAGATCTAAGAGAAGTCCAAATTAGGAAAGGCAAGACCTTTGACACCAGGACTAATGAACAGGACTAGTGAATCCAGGATGAAGGAAGACTATGAAAGACGACATCAGGCGAGACTGAAAATGTAGGACTGGAATAAAAAGACCAGACGAGACAAGATCAGGAAAGACATATCAGAAGGTCAAGCCTACGTGGTACAGCAGGCAACTTTGCAGTCTCACAGCTCCAGGGTCTGAAGTAAGGTTCTGAGCTCAGGTTATTGTCTGTGCTGTTTCGCATCTTCTCACACATGGGCTTCCTCTGGGTTCTGTGGTTTTCTCCTAGCTTCTAAACATACTTTAATGCTAATTCAGGTCAGATGTCTCTCAGTATGAAGGTGTGCGTGTACATGATGCCCTGCGATGACCTGGCATGCCTGCAGGAAGTCCTCCTGTGATAGACCTAAGACTTGGGACTACTGTATAAAAAAAAGGACAAAACTACAGATGACTGGACTAAAACATGGAATGCTAGTGGTGTGTATTTTCTCATAGTTTATCCACTGTGTTGCATCATAATGCACAATTGAAATAAAGGTCATAAAGTCCATATCGGGAGGGATTTACACGCGGTTTGGATGTTGATTAACGTGATGTAGCATGTACTAAATGAAGGCGCACTAGTCATTAAAATGTAATATTTATACTGTAATTCATGTAATATATTCATTATGAGCAGATGCTGTTGAAAATGCTGAAATTTGTCTATGCTAAGTCAGAGCTCATGCTAGCCCTGCGCGGTGGCACGGTTGGGTGACCCGGCTGTTGCCCAACATCTGGTTTCAAGTTCTTGCAATTCCCCTAAGCACAGATGGCATTCGTTCAGCGGATGTGAAAAGGACGAATAAAGTGTGTGTGCCAGCAATGCCGCCAAATGTCAGCCAAAATGTCAAGGCAGTGAGAGGCCACGAGTGGAAAAACTTCATAACATCAGCAAACACGAATCCACTCACAGGCGTGCTCGGCTGAAAATGAGGAAATGAGCTCGGAGGTCAGGCGGTAAATATGCCGGGACACTGCGTTTATGACAAATGGACACTTTGTTTGAACAAAAATGCAAAACAAGGTCTGATTATGTATGCTTGCAGTGCGGGTGCTGACAAGGTCATGGGTTATCCGTACTCCATATTTATATAACATATTTCATAATATTTGAAAAATAAAGAACTAAGTAAAAGACTGGAGGTAGAGTTTTCCCCGGATCTGTAAATCATTCTGTCTTTTTTAAAAGGATTTTCACAGCATGTTACATTCTGTTGGTTTTTTAGAAACAGCAGCGTTTGAGTGTGTGTGTGTTCCTGTGGTTCTTCATTACGCCTGTAAACAAACCACTGCCTCAATTTTCTCCCACCTTAAACTCTCATTACAGAAATTGTCATATGCAGGATTTAAGTGAGAAAATCAACCAGACGTTTCATGTCTGTGTCAGTGTTCTGCTTCGCTCTCGTCCCTGAGACGTTCCAGGAAAATTTAGCTCAAAGCAAATAAACAGTTGGTGTTGCAATTTTCGACCGAGCTTTAACCCCCTGTGTGGCTCATCATCTGATCTCATTATCCTGACACGAGTCTCTCTCTAATCTTAAGAAACAGAAATAAACAAGTTCTTTCTGCCGGAGGAATAAAGACGAGAATAAAAACAAGCAGTGGTGTGCGTTGTGCAGTTCTGACGTGATTTCTGAGCAACTGGGTGGCATATAGTAGGACGGTGGCGTAGTGGTTAGCACTTCGGGTCGAGGGTTCGATTCCTGCTTTGCCTGTTCTCCCTCTGGCTGGTGGCTTTTCTCCAGGTACAACTGTGTCCTTCCAGAGTCCAAAGGTGTCCGGTTTACATTAATACTGTCCCCAAATTGGCACCTCGTCCAGGGTGGCCGACCCCCTTATGCCCCGAGTAGCCTGGCATACCGTAGGCTCCAGGCGTCACATGTTTATGTACAGGTTAAGCACTATAGAGAATGAGTGAGATCCAAGTGTCCCATTGTCCTTCTTCTTCTTCTTCCCTCCACATTGAATGAGATTTACGATATCCAGCCCCCTTACACGAGCTCCAGCCCTCACTTTAACCCCACTGCCCAAGTCTAAGTCTAATCTTCAGCAAAGCCTTGCTTAGCACTTCGCCTCACATATGGGTTAGAACATCTACTTACTTAAATCCCACTGGACACCACTTCCCTGACCAGAATAAAGAATTATCAGACTCTAAACGTCCAGGTGAGGTTCTTTGCCCTAATCACATTTAGATCATTGTAAAATCAAATGAATCCTCTTTCTTTTAAAAACCCTTTTAGTAAGGACTGCGTTAGAGACAGTCACACTCCATTACACTGTTCTGACTTTTCATTTGTAAAGAAAATACCTGTGTTGGAATTTTCGATGCAGTAACCCCCCGCATGTGAAATGTGCATAATACTTAAATACGTAAAATCATCCACATATGGTATCTTTGGCGTACAGGAGATATTTTAGTTTTAGTGTACAGTTCTATTAAAAATAACACTAATTAAGAGTAACAGTGCTGGTGGGTGTGGTCACGGGCATGGCCAGTTACCTGGAGGCAGGAACTAGGCCACATCACTGGTATCTGATCTCGGACTCCTGAGTGTCGGACCTTTCCTGCCGCTGTTTGATGTGCAGCTTGGTTTCTCCCAGTTTATTATCCCTCCCCAGAAAGATAAAGTTTGTTTGCTGGTCCTGCGCAATAGAGGCAGAGCAACGCCGCTCCTTATCAGACTGACATTTCATTTAGCTTTGAGATCAAACATAAAAAGAAAACTGCATTATCTGACCTGTGAATTGTATATACAGCTTATCTGTGAAACTCATTGGTAAACAGAGATAAGACCGATTTCTCTTTGCATATATTTGTTTACGTTTTCAACCTCAATGGAAATCGAGATATATAATCTGCTGAAAGTATTTCTTCAACACAGCTCCATAATTCTACCGACCTTATAGTACAGACGTAGTTGGGACACAGTTTGGACCTGCAGTTGGAGATGTTGGTTCTTTTACTGTTTTTGGTATTTTCTGTGTTGTTGATATTGGTGTTTCTGGGGTTGTTGTTTGTGTGTTGGTGTTTGGCTTTTTGGTGTTGGTGGTGTTTCTGGTGTTGGTCCTTCTTGTGTTTGGCATTTTGGTGTTGTTTGTGTTTTTGCTTCTTTGATGTTGTTTGTGTTTTCGCTTCCTTGGTGTTACTGTGTAATGGTACGTTTTTGGTGTTTGTGTTGTTTTGTTTTGCTGGCTGGTGGTGTTTTGTTTCGCTGGTGTTGCTGGTATTTTTTTTGCGTTTCTGCTGTTTCTTGTGTTATTGGTATTTCTGAAGGTGTTGTTTGGGTTTTTTGTTTGTTTATGGTGTTTATGCTTTGCTGATGTTGATGTTTAATATTTTTGATGGTTCTAGTTTTGATGCGTTGTTGGTGATGGTGTTTTTGCTTCTGTTGGGGTTTTGGGGTTTCTGGTATTTATGTTTTGGTGGTTATTGTGTGGGTTTTCCATTTTTGGGGTCTTGGTGTTGTTGTTTTTCCTTTGCTGCTGGGGTCCGTTCTTCGTACGTGGCATGACACAACCGAGATCAGATCATCGTGCTAATTCCGATCTGGAATTAAGTCGGTTCTTCGACACACCTGTTGTTGATGATTAGTATACTGTAGCTAGATTGAGTTGTCTAGGATTATTGCGCTTGTGCGTTGGTTTAAAAGGCGATATGCATTGACAGTGGAAACACTGATCACAAGCCCTTTGATTGGTTGACGAAATGGAAAAAGAGCGGCTCAATTTTTTTTCTAACACGTGTTATGCGCTGAAATGCCCCCCTGCCATGGATTGCCCCCCCCCTACATAATCGCTATCAAATATTATATTAGAACATAAATTCATAGGTTAATGGTTTACAAATTACATGAGACAATAAATAAAATAAGCAATATGAAAATAAATATGTTGTATATGAAAAAATTGAAATATTATAATTTTTTTCAAATACAACATGTATACTTTTATGTTGTTTGTTATAATCAAATTAGTTTCGTTTCAAATTTATCATTCTAAAATATATTTATTTTTATTATATATAATGATTTATTTTCATATTCATGACAAACCCCTGAAAAATAAATGTGTTACAAAATAAACATTATACAAGAATTTGTATTAATGGTCCTGACGGCTGTCTCGTGCCGAGGGTTTATTATAATAGTAATATCATATTTCATATTAATAAACCTATAAATTTATGTTTTAATATAATATTTGATCGCGATTATATATATTGGTATATATGCAAGATCCTTTTCTTTTCCCACATCAGTCAGTCCGCGTCAAACGTGCTCTTCAACCAATCAGATGTGACCTCGCCATTTCAACCAATCATAACCCGCCAGGTGTGCAGGCTAAATCCTGTTTACACGAAATAAAGCTGCTCCCGAGCAGGGGCAAGCTTACGGATATGTTGCTATGACAACAAATGCGAGAAGTGTGTCGAAGAACGAAACAATCCGAGATCAGGACAAATCCACAACAATCAAATCCAGCTAACTGAGTTAGCGGCGTACGAAGAACAGAACCCTGATGTTGTTGGATTGGTTTTGTTGGTGTTTGTATATTTGCTTTGTTGGTGTTTCTGGTGTTGATGTTTCAGCGTTTTGATGATCAGCTGAAACAGAGACGTTGAACATTAATACTTTCACACAAACACCTTCACATTTCTAATTTGTTTAAAATGTATTTCAAAGTATCCTTATAACACATTATTTTTCATTTTCATCTCTCCATTATCATTTTTTATAATCTCTTTGTAGTGTGTGTGTTTTGTTTGTATATGTGTGTGTGTGTGTGTGTACGCATGTGTGTCTTGCAGTATTGATTGGCCTGGTTTAATGCCTGGCTGCACACTGTTCAGCAAACAAACTGCCATGTTACCGGAGCGAGTTTCTCTCACGCTGCTGTAATTGTGTATTAATGCCTCGCACTTCATAAAAATCTCTCATGAACACATCGCCATGGCAACAGCCCTCATGTTTATGGGAGAAAGATGCTTTGTGCTCCATTTAAGAGCACGATTAAGGATACTTGTCATTTTTTATATTGTAATAAGAGCCATTGTTGTAGTGTGTGCACTTCATAAGAACACCCAGCGCCAGGTTTAACTGTCCTTCAGAGCCCGGCCTTTTATTTTTAATGGTGTGAAGATATAAAAGGAGTCACTGCGGTGTGTTGCTCACACTTTGGAAGGGAGTGTTGTAAATTTCAATTCAATGTTTTTTTGTTTGGTGATTTATTTTCCACATTCTTGAATAATACTGGATTTTCCCAGATCTTAATTAAGCAATAATCAGTTATTAATTCGAGACATGAAGGTCAGCTGTTCTGGAACATCAAGCTCCATGATGGAACTGTCTCTGATGAAGACCCAAACTGAGCTCTGCTGCAGAGGAGAAGTTCATTTAGAGTCACCAGCCTCAGAAATCACCAATTAACAACCAGCAGCTCAGATTAGAGCCGTTATGAAGCTCTACAGAGCAGAAGGAGCAGATAAACATCTCAATATCAACTGTTCAGAGGAGATTATTGTGGATAATAAACACCTTCAGTATTGATTCACAGTGTAGAGAGGAATAACATCAGGAACGAGCTTTTGATTGACAGCGTGTATGATTGCATCACTTCGACAGTGATGTTGGTGATGTTTGTTTCCAATCACAGGGTTTTTACTATTAAAACTACGGTTGAAACGGCTTGTGGAAAACGTCGGTAATCTTTAACATGATTTTCTCGCTCCGAACCTTAAACATTAATTTTCTGCAACACCCACAGACTAGAAACTGTTCCTCATGTCTCAGTTCACCAACACGCTTTGAAAACAATAGAAGAAATTCAGCCAACAGCAGAGTTTTTCGTTGACTACGAACATTAGGGTCAACTCAGGGTCAAACCGAGAGGGTCGACCCAGAAGTGAGCCGAGTCCAGTTCTCCCCAGCGGTTCCGTATCGATTCTATTAGTATTGCTGTGTTTATTTCCGCTTAAAGGAACGGCACCAGGAGGGGGAACACGGCAGGGTTCGATTTGAACTCCTGAAAGGTTGTGTTGGAAAATGCCCTCTGAGAGTGTATGAAGGGAAGGTATAATTTATATATTTAACACACACACACACACACACACACACACACACACACACATTTCCTCCTTTTGTTTCTCTCAGTATTGGCTCCTTTGAACTGAATTGACCTCATGTCAATGCAGCACGCAGGTCGATATGTGTGTGTGTGTGTGTGTGTGTGTGTGTGTGTGGTGTTTATCTAATCTGTGCTGTAATGATGTCCAGGACAAAAGGTACTCCACATAAGATCTATAAACATGCCATAGTCTTGTAATTACAGCAGTGATGGAGAGCCACACACACTCCCATCTGTCTGCCTGAATATTTCACAAGACACTTTAATTAAAATTTAGCTGTAACGCCAAACACCGGGGTGATGAGCAAACCAGGAGGCGATGCAAAAGCAGAGCGTTTCATTATTTTCCTCGTGTTTGCATCCCATTTTTTTGCGCCGAATGAATGTTTGCCAAGAAGACGCAAGTTGTAGACAGATTGCCGGCCATGCACACACACACACACACACAAACACACACACACACACACACACACGTTTCCCTAGCTAATTTAGAATCATGTACGAAATCTGCGTTTCTGCAGGGAATAATTTTTTAAATATTAAAATGTGTCTTTGGTTTACTTTAGTGAAAAGATCAAAGAGATCGAAAGGTAAAGAGATCAAACAAATGCGCGCGATGTATCCATGCCTCTGGTGTTTTTCTCAGATTACTGAACAGAACATTTGTCATTAAATTACAAAACATTCACATTTCTCTTCAGAATGATTTAAACAGAAACCCAAACTAGTTCACGCTCATCACGTTGCAAACCTGCATAATTGATTATATGGCTGATCTCGAGTTTTAGCTAGCAGCCAGCGCTAAGTACGACCACAGAACCTGTCCTGAGCCTTTGTTTACCAATCTGTCGACACTTAGGTAGAAAAAAAAAAGTGTATTATTCTAAAATGTAAAATTGTTATGGTGCAACATGAATCTGACATGGTTACAGACACTACAGATTTCTAAAATGCTTTAGTTTAAGCAACAATTTTTCTACAAGTCATATGCTTCTCGAAGCTTCCATCAATTTTATTATCAATATTCATAAGTAAATATGAATTATTTGCATTTTAAATGATTATTGTTTAAAGCGAGACAGTATAACGTCCCAACGTATAATTGAGTCTCATATAAAATCATCTCTAGAAATTTTTTGAAAAGTGAGATCAATCACTTTAAACTTTAGAAGTAGCTTCTTTAGCAACACACATTTTTTTTTATTTTATATATGTAGAATATAAAAGAAAATTAAATCAGCAACAATTCTATCATATTTATATTTATATTATCCAGCATTTTTTGATTAAACATATATATTTTTAAGAACATCGATCACTTCTTGTTTTTGCAGCCTGTTATTATAGTTTTCCTTTTAAAATACCCACAAGGAGTCTATAACAGTCTAAACAGCCTTACGCCCTACAGAGTGTGTGTGTGTTCAGTAAATAGGAAGTTAATATCATATTTATGATTACTAAAAGTTTAATTAAGCAACATTAAAACATCACTGTTTTCAGGAGAAAAACTCTGGTCTTATTTTTCCCTCTTACACTCTCCTTCATATGTGTGTGTGTGTGTGAGCTGGTGTGTGTGAACCATGTACAGGAACGGTTGCCACACAGGATGTGATGTTAGACGCCCCCTCAATTATCACATCCTCTAAGAATCACTTTTATTACATTTCATTACGTTCTATTTCACCAAATCCTCCCGGTCTCAGCCATCAAACGCTCCGGAGGATGAACGTCTATGATTTAATTAAGCGTTTATTAACATCGCAGGCCTTTGTCCCGCTCTAATGAGAGGTTAATGAGAGTGCAGCGGACTGTGTGAGCTCCAAATTGGATTAGTCGTAAATAACGCATTAAATTCACGAGCTACATTCGTGAGAAATTCCTCTTCCAGCAGGGAAAGTGGGAGAGCGATTAGCTTCAGCTCTGAGCAATCCCATAGTGAGTCTATCTACGGTGTGTTCATTTAATTTACATTCAGATTAGTGTTGTTAGCATAGTCATATTGGATTACAGCATTGTGTAAAGATGATATGACATTTAATATAGGATTATGACTAATATTTCCACTAATATTTTCAAAATCACTCTGCACTGAGGTCACTGGTTGGATTTAAATAAGCAAATACTAACAGGTACAAAATAAACCTGTGATTGGATAATTACTGCAGTGATTAATGTGTTCCAGCTGCAGTAATTAGTTTAACTCTAACTGATGCAGTCAGGAGCTTCTTACATTTACATTTAGCAGACGCTCTTATCCAGAGCGACTTACATTTTTATCTCATTACACATCTGAGCAGTTGAGGGTTAAGGGCCGCGCTCAAGGGCCCAACAGTGGCAACTTGGTGGTTGTGGGGTTTGAACCTGGGATCTTCCAAAGTGTAGTCCAATGCCTTAACCACTGAGCTACCCCTGGCCCCTCTTCTTTCCTACACAACCATGTGGGAAACCTTATCCTGCGGTCATAAAGAAGATTTTTCTGTTTTAGAATAGTCATAGAGAACAGCAAAGAATAGCAAAGACAACAACTAAGGATATTAAGGCTAAAATGACTGGAATTGGGTTAAAAACTGTCCAACACATTATTAAACGCTGGATAGGTAGAGACGGACCCTCAACTTTACAGACGAAATTGTTTAAAAAAAAAAAAAAACATCCTGAATGAGTGTGATGATAGATCACCCAAAAACATGATTAACAAAATAAAAACATTTACATACACACACACCCACAATATGATGAGAACTCACAGGATCGGGACTAAACAGCTGTGTGTCCATAAGAAAACCACTTTTAAGTGGGACTCATCAGAAAAAAGGTTTCAGTTTGCTAGAGAGCATAAAGACTGGACTGGAGCGATGGAAAAAGGTCATGTGACCTGATGAGTCCAGACTGAACCTATTCCAGAGCGATGGGCGTGTCAGGGTGAGAAGTGAAGGACATGAAGCGATGACACGGCCATATTCCACGGCTCAGAGTGTAAAAGAGTTGTTGTGGGAGCTTGAGGAATTATTTTCACACATGAACTGAATTAAAGCTAAAGATTTTATGAAGACCAACAACAGGTGTTATAGCAATGTGCATTGGAAAGCACGGTTTGAATGTTAATATGCTAAAGTTACAGTAGAGAATATAGTTGTATAGTCTGTACATAGTAAAACTCACACTGTGAGCAGTAGGTGATGTGGTGATAATATGTAATAGTTGAGGGAGCTAGTGGTAAATCTAGGACTTGGCAAATTAATAGACAGGGAGAGAATTGTGCTAAAATGCTTCTATGGTTGTTATCGAAATAAAAAATTGTGACATGTAAGATTCGAAGTCTGTTCTGTTAGAAATAAGTAATCACAAGGTTCTCATGAAAGAAACAAACCTTCATGAGTTCTGCTTTGTGTATTCATACATACCTCCTGGCTGGCTCGCCAAATGTTGGGCTTTAAGTGTTTATTTGGTAAATTGTTCTGCACAGAATAGTGTTATTGCAGTCATGCAGCAACAAATCAAAGAAATAGACCAGGAATACACATATGCTATAGTGAGGGTGTTTTATTTTCATTCAGAGGTTACTGCTTGTCTTTGTCCCACACACTGAGTGCAGCTCTTGTCAGCTATTTATCAGGAGTTGACCTTGAGCTTATCTGAAGGAAACGGCTTCATGTACATGGTGTAGGTCCATAGTGATTTATAAGATATGCAACCTGCCCCCAGGCAGTGACACTAAGCATAAGTGTATAAACAAGCAATGTGCATCTGTGATCTATCTATCTATCTATCTATCTATCTATCTATCTATCTATCTATCTATCTATCTATCTATCATTACTGGCTCACCAATTGCACAGTTTTCATATAAACAAAGTGATAAACAATGCACATACTCTGAAAGTATTTTCTATTCATATATGCCTATCTCTTCATTTATCTTTGCACCATTGTGACCATTGTGCTACTGCCATAATCTGTCCTATTTGCCGATCTATGTATGTGACATGCCTGTCATACAGTGTACATACAATACTTATATCAGTGTATTCATGGTTTGTATATTACTGTGCTAATGTAGCCATATATATCCACTTTATAACCTAAAGAAGTCATTTTGCTACACGTTCCTCATCATAGTTGGATCTGTTTCCTCTTCTCGTACCATGCGTTTATTTTTACCCTCCAACTGAGCTGTTTAGATGATCGTGTGCTCCATGCTTACTTCTCCTACAAGTCATTCAGCCTGGTGCTGGTGGTGAAAATCCTTTGGGGTTTTTATTCTGATAAACATTGGGACAGTGTGTCATTCAGTTTGTGTGGCTGCTTAACTCATCTAAGAGTAGAAGTGTGTGTGTGTGTGTGTGTGTGTGTGTGTTTGTGTGTGTGTGTGTGTGTGTGTATGTTGAGGGGGGGGGGGCATTAAATGCCAGGTTGCAGTTTACAGTGGATTAATGAATGAGAGGAACAAGAGAAGTGATGGTCCTTATCACAGCACTGCACATGTTCCTGAATTAATGCGAACGAGAGAGAGAGAGAGAGAGAGAGAGAGAGAGAGAGACTTCCCTCTTTTTCCTTCATTTTTTATCCCTCACTTTCTGTCCTTACTTCACTTTCCACTCTCTCCTCCTACTCCTCATCTCTCTCTCTCTCTCTCTCGATGTCTCTCTCTTTCAATCTCTCTCTCTCTCTCTCTCTCCCAGTCTCTATCACACTCTTCCTCCTCTCTGTCAGTCTCCTGCTCTTCCTCCTCTCTCTGTTCTCCTCCTGTCTGAGTCAACCTGTCCTTATTTGCAGTATCTTCTCTTTTTCTAAACCCTGCAACTCCAACATTCTCTCATCTTTATTTTTTCTTTCGTTTGATTATTTGTCATGCCGTCTAGACAGATGTCTGGCCTTGAGGAACTAAACTGGAAAATATTTACTCCGCATGTTTCTACTCCTTGTAAATACATTAGCTAGTGCTGACAATTTAGAGCAGTTAGACTATACACAGCACGTTTAAAGAAATGTGAGACACTCAATGATACTATCTCAAACCCACCAGTCACTGCAAACCAGGTGAAATCACTTGTCCTAATGATATGCCCTGATCTATCTATCTATCTATCTATCTATCTATCTATCTATCTATCTATCTATCTATCTATCTATCTATCTATCTATCTATCGCTTTAACTGGCATCTGACTGTCCTTGGATTTATGCATGATGTATGTATGTATGATTTGTGTATGATTGATATGTGATGTATGCAAGATGGATGTATGATGATTGACATATTATAAATGTACAGCTGCACTCAAAATCTTTAAAATTATTTTAACCAAAACTACTAACTTGCAGCTGTTTGTAATAAATTAGTGAAACAAGAAATCGCTTAAACCAACTAATATAACAAGTGATTTCACTGAATTCAACACAAATGGCTCCTTTTAATGACGACTGCAGTTTCAAAATCATTCAACTTCTTTACGAGAAACATCTTCAGTACTCAGTAGAGCCCCATTAGCTATTATGACCTGCTGCAAGCATGCTGTATCACCAGACACTAGCTTCTGAGAGTGTTTCTGAGGGATCCTAGCCCATTCCTGATGGCCAATGGCCTCTAGCTCAGTAAGATTCCTGGGTTTGCATGCTGCAACTGCTTTTTAAAAAAAAGATTTTTCTATTGGATTTAAGTCAGGTGACTGTGAAAGCCTCCCTTGAACCCTCCAGGACTTTATCTGAAACCAAGCCTTGGTGGACTTTGAAGTACTATATGCTTGGGATCATTGTCCTGTTGAAACGTCTGATGACAACAAAATTTTAGCTTCCTCACAAATGGCATGATGTTTTATTCAAGGATACTTGATTGAGTCCATCATGCCCTCTAAATGCTGCAAGTTGTCAGAGCTGGAGGAAGTAAAGCAGCCCCAGACCATCATAGAGATGCTGCCATGCTTCACTGTGGGCAGGGGGCACTTTTCTGCAGGGTCCTTTATTCTTTCTTCTCCAAACATACGCCCAAAATGTTCAAGTTTATCATATTGGAGCGACTTTTCTTGTGTTTTAGGGTCAGTAGTGGTGTACATCTTGTGATGACTTTCAGTATGAGCCTCATAGTGAAGAGTGAAACTCCAGAGCTGCTCCCACCAAATCGTTCTGTAGATCCTTTGCAGTCGATCAAGGGTTTTTCAGCACCTGCTTCCTCAGCATTCTGGTAGCTGGCAGCAGGTGATAGCTTCCTCTATCTGCCGTGTCCAGGTGGTGTAGCCACTGTTTCTTTAACTTCCTACTGTATGTATAGGAAGATTTAGTACCTATTTTTTATATTTCTGCTCTTTGTTTGTGCAATGCAAGAAGATCTCCCTTCTTTAAATTTATGAACAACTCTCTTGACTTGGCCATTTCTGACATGCAGTCAAACATCTCTATCCTCTTTAGAAAGTCCAGGTATTTAAAGTTCTAAATCAGGTACACCTTCAGGCATCCAATCTGTGCTTGAGACAACAACTGATTAATTTTGTGCTGCTGTAATCATTAAATTGGGCATTTGTGTTGAATTTGAAGGAAAAAAAAATGTTTAGTTTAGTTGTGCTGAGCGTTTTAAATTGCTTTTGTTTTGCTGATTTATTACAAACAGCTGCAGGTTAGTAATTTCGGCCAATAAAAGCTCATCATTATGTGTACATGATTTCTGCATGTATGATTAATGTAGATACAGTAGATAGATATGTTTTAAATACATTTTATCATAAATTATTATAAAAAATTTTTAATTATAATTTCATAAACACAAGGCGAGCCGGCACCAGCCAGAAATCAAACCCAGGTCAGCCTTGTATGATCTCACTACACCACAGGGGCCTTCCAGTGTCTGATGCAAGCATTGGATATTACATTATGTAGGTGTGATGATGGATATATGATGTGTTTATGGTGTATAATGTGTGTACGGTGTATGATGTATGAATAAAGTATGGTGTATATACTGTATGGTGTATGTTGTACAAGAAGTACTGTATGTGTATATATATATATATATATATATATGTTGTATGTATGATGTACAGTATATATGCTAAATGATGTATGATGTATATATGATGTATATATGATTTACAGTATGTATGTTAATATGTTTGATGTATGCATGACATATGATGTATATACAGTATGGTTGTATGTATGTGTATAATGTATGTATGCTAAATGTATGATATATAATATATATGTGGTGTATGATGTACAGTATATATGCTATATGATGTATATATGCTGTATGTATGATTTACAGTATGTATGTTAATATGTATGATGTATGCGTGACACATGATGTGTATGTATGCTATATGTATAATATATAATATATATGAGGTGTATGATGTATGCATTATGTTTGTATGATGTACTGTATGCCCTATCTGAGATGGTGAACGCTCCGCTGTAGGTCTCTGAAATCCCCATTATGATGTGTCTCAGTTGTGTAGCTCATCACTGCAGCAGTGAATCCAAAGTGAGGACGTCTCTCTGACCTTTGTGCAGCTCCTCAGACGACCGAAGAAAAGTCCCGAAGATTAACGCACAAATCCACTCACTTTGTCTCACTACCAGACAATTCAATCCAGACCGACGAATCAATTACGTCTGTTTCAGATGGAAAGGTCGAGGCTTTTAAAGTCCTGATTGAAATGTCCATTCCTATTTACTGCTGGACAGACGGATCCGTCTCTGTCGCTTCACAGACGTCTGATCCTGATCCTGACCGAAGAACAAAGACAAGGCAGAGACTCTGGAAGGCTCGGTGCTTAGTGTCAAAATAAATCCGAAAAGTTATAGGAAGATGGGAGCGTGTCAGCGAGTGTGAGACAGAAACCTGTCTAATCATTTATGTGACATGGGATTCGTGTGAATTGGTCGTGACATGTGATCCAGACGGCAACCTGTTTACACACGGAGAAAAGAAGTTCAAGAAAAAAAGACAAAAAAAACCATAAATGTTTCATTAATGATTAATGTCATGAATCACACACACACACACACACACACACACACACACACTATGGGTAATTTGTGAACACCAGTTATCCTAACCTGCAAGTCTTCGGCCTGTGGGAGGAAACCGGAGTACATGGAAGAAACCCACCAAGCAGGGGGAGAACATACACACAGACACTATTTATTTATTTATTTATTTATTATTAACTTTAGGAGAGACGTGTAGGATCTCTATCACAGTCTTCCACAGTCGTCCATGTAAAGTAAGTTCACCGGGTATGAATTCTCTGTAGAGACCCGACTGTTATCTGTCACATGAGAACCGAGTCCTAGTGGGAGTCTTAGGCTGAGTAACTGGAGCGGGAAGTCGAGAGAGAGAGAGAGAGAGAGAGAGAGAGAGAGTGAAATGCATAAAAAAAATATTTAAATGTTTTACTTTTTGTGACCTTTTTAATGCATGATACATTTTATATACACGTTAGCATTTTTTCACGAACTCCCCCTGACGTTCCTGC
Organism: Clarias gariepinus; assembly: GCF_024256425.1. Classification (NCBI taxonomy): domain Eukaryota; kingdom Metazoa; phylum Chordata; class Actinopteri; order Siluriformes; family Clariidae; genus Clarias; species Clarias gariepinus. The sequence continues at coordinate 36,554,445 of NC_071108.1, read as the reverse complement.
ATCACTACACCCACTAACTGGCTTTTGCTTGGTTTAATGGATTAGCCGTGGTCCCCCCCCCCCCCCCCTCCTCCTCCTCCTTCTCTGTCTCACCCCTCCACCATACATCAGTGTCCTGCACATCATGTATCAGTGTACGTCTTGTTCGGTGCAGAAATTAGTGACGGGGTCGCTGTTAGTGCTGTAGGTACGGCAGGTACAGCGCTGACGCACATCAGGACTCCCTTCACCTGTATTACACTCTTACTCAGAGTGTTTACCAGGTTTCACCAGATGGGACGAAAGGAGAGAGAGAGAGAGAGAGAGAGAGAGAATGATGAAAGCGAATGAAAGACATACAGACAGACAGACAGACCCAGACAAAATAGAGCAGCAGACAGACAGTGAAAAAGACACTCGAAAACAGAGAGAGAGACAGAGACAAACAGAGAAATAAACAGATAGTGAAAGATAGAAAGAGACGAATGGAGAGAGAAAATTGATAGAGACTGAGAGAAGCAGAAAAAAAAGTGAGAGAGAGAGAGAGAGAGAGAGAGAGAGAGGAGGAAACGAGACCATTTTATTATCAAAAAGGAAACTTTACACGCTCCGACCCCATTTATTTATTTATTTATTTGTTTGTTTATTTGTTTGTTCGTCAGACTGAGAGAGGGTCTGAGAGGCTGCTGAAGGATCAAACCTTCCTCAAGCTGAACTTACACAAATCTCAGGCCAAAGTGCTGCACTTATAATCAGAACAATACTACAAAATAATAATAATAATAATAATAATAATAATAATAACAATAATAATAATGATGAATATTAGTCTCGGGCATTAGGATCAGGTGCTGTTTTCTAACACACAGGTTTGTTGTACTGTATAAGCACTTTACTTCACTCATTTCTTAATAAACTATAAGATAAAATTCACAAGAACTTCCTTCTGCGTGTTTGTTATATTGAATAAAGTAAGAAATATAAAAAGAAGCAGCTTTAAATACACAGCAAAACTGCTTTTCTTCTGATGAAGTCAAATCGTGCTTGATTATAGAAGTTCTGAGCATGCTTAGAGCTCGTGTAGTGTGTTTTGCATGCCCCATATGCACACACACACACACACACACACACACACACACACACACACACACACACACACACACACACATCGTTTTGATCAAGGTAACATTGGGCTCTGGCTCTGTGCAGCGTTTCTCCTGCAGTGTTTGTGAAAGATGAAAAAGAGCTCGAAGTCTTTGAAGCTGATTTTCTCATTCCTTATCTCGACAGCTCAGAGAGAGAGAGAGAGAGAGAGGGAGAGAAGGGGAGAGAGAGAGAGGGCGTTTTTACATGAGGTACGCTTGCTCCGTGCTGTGCCCGGGTACGGTTATGCCCCCCAGCTTTCACATTAGCAGTATTGTTCTGTACTCTATACACTCCAATACACCAGGTGGCGCTATGCGCCCAGTGGCTTCATGAGCCATCAGTAAAGACCAAGAAGAGGAGGTTTGACTACTATAATTTATCTAATTGTAGGCCTTTCTACTGTATCAGTGATGGTCGTGCAGTTTAGACGATGACATCAGCGCGTCCTGTACACACACACACACACACACACACACACACACACACACACACACACACTCTCTCTCCATCTCACTGTGTAGCGATATTTTGAATAAAGCAGTGGGCATGAGCGAGTTTGAAGTAGAATTAGTGAAGGGTCGAGTTTCAATGGTAAAAGCAGAAATAAATAAGAATGTTTTTACTTTTTTAAATGTGTACGCCCCTAACAATGGCAGCGAGAGAATTCAACTTTTTAACAGAATAAAAAATATAATACAACGAACTGGACATAAATCCACAATAGTAAATTGGTGAACTTTTTTTGGACTGGCCAACACTGGACCAGAGCCTCGGTGCTATCTACCTGTACAAGAAGGGAGGCAGGGCTTGATTGACCTGTCCTGCTGAATTAAAACCTTCAGACTGCAGGCTGGTACTTCAACTGGTAGAAGGCCTGAACTATGACACACACCTGTTTGTGCTTAACCTCGGACTGGACTTATCAGCCACAACACAGTTTCATCAATCCATACTTAAAGCCTGGACATCAATGATAAAGACGAGCAGGGCTGACGCACAACTCTTCCAAAGCACCTGTGAGGAGCCACTATTTCACAACCCGCTCATAAACACCAGGATGCTGTCATCAACTTTCGTTCGACACTGCTTCCAGAAAGCAGGAATCACCAAGATCAAGGATCTGAGGAATGAAACGAAGTGGAAGACTGCAGAGGAACTGTGTACAGAAACTGGACTAAAATCAAGCCGTCTAATGGAGAGACTCTTGGGAGAGGTGATATCAGCACTGCCCTCCCAATTTAGAGAATCTTTAGGGCAAAGCCCTAAAGAACATCAGCAGCCTCCCCTCCTTTTATCCATACGCCCAGCAGCTAAAAAACCTTCAGCATGAGGAAGGAGCCCTTTTGTCATTTAAAACATCTGTTCTAACAACTTTTGAGGCTGCCTCGAAGAGGAACGTGTGTTAAGGTCGTGCACAGAGGCTCGTTGGCCGGAATAAGGGACTCACGGTGGTCAGAGTGGCTGACGCCAGGCTCATCCCCACGAGGACGCTGGAGGTCCCTGTACAAACCACAGAGCCGATCTACAGTTGTGGATGATGAACGAGGCTTTGGCCACGAACAGACACGTATATGAACTCCACTAGGGGCATAGAGACAAATCTGCCACTCTATTCAAACTACCTCATAGGCCAGGCAAAACACTCAATCTGGCTCACAAGAAAAAACTAAATGCAGCAGGGGGGGGGGGGCACACACGATGCTGAGAGACTGCTGATGGCATTGGTTAGGGCAAGATTAAAAGTTGAGTTCACCTTCCTAAAGATGAGCCACAGACTACCAAAGTTTGACCGGATGTGGGCACAAGGAGACGTGTTTTTTACCCGTGTTTTATCTCTTTATGTACTAGTTTTATATGCCATATGTGTTACTGTACCTATTCGTACCTTTTAAACATTGCTTTATACACCAGCTCAGCACGGTACACATACTCGACCATTTTTAGACCCAACCTTTCCATTGATCTGTTTTACTAAATTTACGTTTAATTTTAAGTCCCATTGCTGAGATCCCCCCCCCCCCCATTTTCTAAATTAATGTTTTTGTACCCTATTTTTTGTATCTATCTATCTATCTATCTATCTATCTATCTATCTATCTATCTATCTATCTATCTATCTATCTATCCATCCATCCATCCATCCATCCACCCATCTATCTATCTATTTTATTTATTTATTTATTTTTCTTTTTTCCCCTCCCCCTTTTCCACTTACAGTATTAGTATATTCATCTATGGATTCAGATTCTTATTTTTCTTATTTTTTACTAAACCTCTTGCCTTAATTATTTATCTTATTGACTGTTTTTGTCTTTTTAAAAAGGGAAAAAAAGAAAGGTGGATACAAAAACTTTGTAAAATAAAGGAATGTTAAAAGTCATCTCTCTCTCTCTCTCTCTCTCTCTCGCTCAAGCAGAATATTGTAAGGAAAAAACATCAAGTTGACTTTCAGCAGGACTACACTGCATCATCTCTCCTTCTAGCATCCATCACCTCTGACACACACACGCTCATGTCCATCAATCCTGTGATGAGGAAGGACATCAGAAGATCAGCTGAAGGAAGCGACTTCATCATAGTGACTCTCTCCATTACAGCTGATTTATATCTGAACTTTACAATTTTATTTCAAAGAAATAAACATCCAAAATGTATTAAAAAATAACCTTCAAACAGTGTTGGTGCCTGGATTAAAGCAGATCAAAAAGAATAAAAGAAAAAAGCTAGGGAATCAAAATACGTTCTTCCTTAAATATAGGCTTTTAATTACAAGGCAGGAATAAACCACTTTAAAGTATAGTTTAGAGTATACTGCGAGTATGGATTGGAGTAAAGAGTATAGTTGAGTGTATAGTTTCTACTCTAGTATGGGTCAGAGTATAGTAAGGATATGGTTTAGCTCCTATTTTCTAGTACACTGAGAGTATAGTTTAGGGTACACTGAAAGTATGTTTTAAAGTAAACTGATAATATAGTTTTAAGTACAGTATATTTACAGTAGAGTATGGTTTAGTGTATACTTGACAGTAAAGTTTAGAGTATATTAAGAGTAGGTTTTGGGTATACTGAGAGTACAGTTTGAAGATGGGTTTAAAGTTAACTAAAAGTATAGCTTAGAGTACACAGAGTATGGTTTAAAGTAAACTGATAATATAGTTTTAGGTATATTTAGAGTATGGTTTAGTTTATACTTACCAGTACAGTTTAGAGTATATTAAGAATATGGTTTTGGGTATACTGAGAGTACAGTTTGGAGTAGGGTTTAAAGTTAACTGAAAGTATAGTTTAGAGTACACTGAGAGTATAGTTTCAAGTATATTCAGAGTATGGTTTAGTGTATATTTACCAGTACAGTTTAGAGTATATTAAGAATATGGTTTTGGGTATACTGAGAGTACAGTTTGGAGTAGGGTTTAAAGTTAACTGAAAGTATAGTTTAGAGTACACTGAGAGTATAGTTTCAAGTATATTCAGAGTATGGTTTAGTGTATATTTACCAGTACAGTTTAGAGTATATTAAGAATATGGTTTTGGGTATACTGAGAGTACAGTTTGGAGTAGGGTTTAAAGTTAACTGAAAGTATAGTTTAGAGTATATTTAGAGATGGTTTAGAGTGCACTGAGCACATGGTTTAGAGTATAGTTCAGTGTATGATTTACCGTAAGGTTTACTGTATGGTTTAGCACATGCTTGGTTCCTCATGGAACTGTGGCCTCATGGAATTTTAATCTTTTCATCTCAACTACCCTGTTATTGTACAGTCAGTGAAGGAGGTAAGGTGTTCCAAACATCTTCTTTAATCTACAGACTCCCAGTGACCAGATTCACAGACGCATCACCATATAGGGTGAGGGTGATTAAGATAATGATGATGATGATGATGATGATGCGCAGTAATCCAAAGTATTTAAGGTGTTTCTGGACAAACCCTGACTTTAAGTGAATGCTTGGCATCAGAGTAAAACGTAGAGTTCATTAGCATACGATGGTTCAAACGCGAGCACCAAGCGTGGCGGAACAGAAGTCCACAGAGTCTCTGGCATTTCACTTCATCATGGCGTGAATAGATTAACCTTTCTGTCACGGAATGCTACTTCACACAGAGAATTAACACACGGCCTCGACGGAGCAGCGCTAAAGCAGGTGTAGCGAATCGCATCAGAGGTGAATTAAAGCCTTGCAGATCAAACGAGAAGATCTCTATCCTCCTTAACACCAGCCAGGGTCACACCCATTTGAAGGAACAGCAGGGAACCGCTTTCAGTTTCCAATTAACTCTTAAACCTAATTCTGTAATGAGAACCGTGTGACCTGTGTGTTGTGTTTCAGGGTTTCTCAAGGAGCTCTCTACAAGAAGTGTTGACACAGGTCACTCAATTCACCAAACATGACACACATGTAAGTAAAAGGTTCCCTGAGGATTTCTCTTTTTCTATAGAGGTTCTTTAGAGAAGATTTAGGAGGTAGCCTCTGTAGAAACCCAAAGAATGGGTTTTGGAAACCCTTTGGGAGAAGGTTCTACAACACAGTTGTTCTACAACACAATTCCGCAACACAGAGTTTGATATAAGTAATAATAAGTGACAAGGGATGCTCTGTTGGCAAACTAAAAAAAAGTTCTTTAGGAAAGACTTTAGGTAGAACCCTATTATTCCAGCATTTTTCATTAGTAAGTAGAACGTTCTGAAAACAAAGGAATGTTAGAAGAATCCTGAATTCAGATATCCTTCAAGAGTTTTCCTAAAAATCCCCAAACCTAACCCATGTTCATAGCTCTTTACAGGATATGTGGGGTTCCTGGTCCTTGGTTCTCTGCCTTGCTGATGGGAAAACCTCTATTCTAGGGTTCTGCAGAACATAAATCCATAACTTTAAGCTATCATCCCATAATTATAGGAAGAAACACTAAAAAAGACGTTCCTCAAAGATTCCTCAAATGTTCCCTGCTATCTGCATTGGTTCTGCTTGAGACCCCGTATCCATACAGGATGCTTTAGGGTGAAAGAACTTTCCTGCTCCACTAAAGAAATGTTCCTTAGTGTTCTTTAAGTGTTTCAAGGTTCTAGAGCTAGGAAGGGAAAGCTGATTTTGTTTTAAAATAAAAACTTTTTAATGATGTTTCTTTTATATTTGAACAGAAGGTCCAGACTCTCTGTCTCTCTCTCTCTCTCTCTCTCTCTCTCTCTTGTTGTTTCTGTTTAAATTTTTATTTCTTTGAGTTCTCTGACTGTAGCTGCTCTATTACTCAACTTCAACACAACCTTCATCCATAAAATAAAACGTATAAAAGAAATAAATGAATAGATCTGTGCGTGTGTGTGTGTGTGTGTGTGTGTGTGTGTTAAGAAAGTGAATTTATGATTTATTGATGTTTAAAATGTGATGAATTAAATAGTGACAACATTGTTTAAAAAATCTGTCATTTGTTCATGAGAAAAGCTTTCTGTGGTGTGTGTGTGTGTGTGTGTGTGTGTGTGTGTGTGTGTGTGTGTGTGTTCTCTTTAACATTCTCCCAAGTGTGGTTCTGCCTGTCACTTTCTCGGATTAATGAGCTCACTTTAAATGCATGACTGTTCAAAGCCTTCAGCTTTCACTCCATCAATAAAGTCTATGTGTGTGCGTGTGTGTGTGTGTGTGTGTGTGTGTGTGCACATGCAGAAGAGGGAACACTGCAGGTTAGAAACACATCAGTGTGATTATGAAAGAATGAACAACGGCTCCGTTACTTCAGCATGAGTGAATAAGAAAGTGATTATTGTTTAAACTCATACTGCAGCTCTTTATACACGCAGTTATAACAAAGATACACTCAGCTCTATTACACGATCACACCCAGCACCATCACACCCAACACCATCACACCCAACACCATCACACCCCAACACCATCACACCCAACACCATCACACCCAACACCATCACACCCAACACCATCACACCCCAACACCATCACACCCAACACCATCACACCCAACATCATCACACCCAACACCATCACACCCAGCACCATCACACCCAACATCATCACACCCAGCACCATCACACCCAACATCATCACACCCAACACCATCACACCCAACACCATCACACCCAACACCATCACACCCAACACCATCACACCCAACACCATCACACCCAACATCATCACACCCAACATCATCACACCCAGCACCATCACACCCAACATCATCACACCCAGCACCATCACACCCAACACCATCACACCCCAACACCATCACACCCAACACCATCACACCCAACATCATCACACCCAGCACCATCACACCCAACATCATCACACCCAGCACCATCACACCCCAACACCATCACACCCCAACACCATCACACCCAACACCATCACACCCAACACACCCAACAACATCACACCCCAACACCATCACACCCAACATCATCACACCCAACATCACACCCCAACACCATCACACCCAACAACATCACACCCCAACACCATCACACCCCAACACCATCACACCTAACACCATCACACCCAACACCATCACACCTAACACCATCACACCCAACACCATCACACCCCAACACCATCACACCCCAACACCATCACACCTAACACCATCACACCCAACACCATCACACCCCAACACCATCACACCCCAACACCATTACACCCAACACCATCACACCTAACACTATCACACCCAACACCATCACACCCAACACCATCACACCCCAACACCATCACACCCCAACACCATCACACCCAGCACCATCACACCCCAACACCATCACACCCAACAACATCACATCCAACAACATCACACCCAACACCATCACACCCCAAAATCATCACACCCAACACCATTACACCCAACACCATCACACTCAACAACATTACAACCAACACCATCACACCCAACATCATCACACCCAACATCATCACACCCAACATCATCACACCCCAACACCATCACACCCAACACCATCACACCCAACATCATCACACCCCAACACCATCACACCCAACACCATAACACTCCCACAAAATCATTACACCTTACACAATCACACCCCAGTAAACTTGTCTGGTAGTTATCACCTCCCACACCCCCTGTACAGTCCTGGCCTCGCTTCAAGACATTCCAACATGTTTGGGCCATTAAAGGAGTTCCTGGGAGGCCATCTGTCATGGCTCCGGCTCTCCTGAGAAAACGTTTTACCTTGATGGTATACAAGCACTACAGTAAAAGCCACTGTCTTGATTTGAGTGAAGTCTCTGTAGTAAAGTTTGGTTTAATAGCTGATATTTAGTGACTGTGCACTTTGTTTTATCACTTAAATAACCGAAGAAACAACTGAACAAATAAATAAAAGGTTTTTTGAGCGGACACAAGAAAGTCGGACAGAGTTTCTGTTTTGCTACTGATTCTGTATCAAAGGGGGAACATGGATTTATTCTCTAAGGCGCATGCATGGGCATGATAACGTTCGGTTTCACACACACACACACACACACACACACTACAAACATACTTTTGTTCTTTTTTGTTCTTTCCCACAAACTCCATCTTCATCTTTAATTGAATTTCTTTACTCGAACAAAAGTGACTCTGTTGTCAGCACTCCTGTGTGTGTGTGTGTGTGTGTGTGTGAATTGCTGCATGTGTGTCTGTAATAATTTCCAAAATGACTTACTATGAAGCTGTTATTCATTAGCAGAGTTGATTATTTTCCTCCAATGCCACGTCCCTGTGAATGAGCCGTTGCTATAGTAACAATAATCCGTTAGATGATGCGCGTTAATTCAACCCTGCTCTACCGTCAGAGCTGCTGTTATAGAGAATTAATCAACACCATCTGACCAATCAGAGCGCAGGACTGACAGCAGAGTGCTAACCCACTGATCAGGTCATCAGCTTTAGCATAACGCTAGTGCTTTCTCCTTGATTGCATTTGGGACATGACCTTCACCGTGTGTACGGATCATGAGAACGACCTTCACATGACCTTACTCAGCATCTGCGGCGCATGAGCTCACTTTTTAAAAATGATAAATAAAAAAATCTACCCCTTGTTAACTGACAGATCAAAGCCGGAGAAGAAAATGAGCGTTTATGGGATTGAATTGCTCGGCTTCTTTCCCGTGGTCTCGGAGGCTCGTCTTCAAAGTCGTCCTGCTGCAGGTGAAGTTCTCGCCCGTTAATAGAACGTCATTTCGAGAGAACTTTGAACAAGGTTTACTCAGATAAGACTTCTCTTAACTAGAGGGAGTCTTCGTGTTCCTCTCCTGGCTTTCATCTTTGTTCTGCTCGGCTCTTTGAACACACACACCGCCAGTGAATTTAGAGGTAATTGAAGCAATATGTGACCGCCATTTAAATTCCATCAGGGGGAAACGCCAGAGCGTGAAGACGAGCACGCGCGGAATCTCCCCGCGCAGAACACGGCTAACAACGGCCATGAAACATTCATTCAACATACTGCATGACCCAAAGCACTCTGGAGAACTTTTATAAAGGCTTTATGTCTTTTATTATTATTATTATTATTATTATTATTATTATTATTTAGTATAGACTACCATCACTCGTAATAATAACAACAGTAATAATAATAATAATTTATTACAATTTATTTATAAGAAGAAGAAGAGGGAGAAAAAGAAAAACCTACTGATACTAATAATAATACTTATTTTTATAATAATAATAACTATATTATTATTTAATCATAAAAGTAATTTAATGCAATTTAATGTATAATAATAATAATAATATGAAGAAGGAGAATTTCCTACTAATAATAATGATAATACTTTTTATTTTATTATTATTATTATTATTATTTAGTATAGACTACCATCACTAGTAATAATAATAATAATAATAATAATAATAATTTATTACAATTTATTTATAAGAAGAAGGAGAAAAGGAAGAACCTACTTATACTACTAATAATACTTATTTTTATAATAATAATAACTATTATATTATTATTTAATCATAAAAATAATTAAATACTATTTATTTATAGTAATAATAATAATAATAATAATAATAATACGAAGAATAAGAAGAATCTACTACTACTAATAATAATGATAATCCTTTTTATTTTATTATTATTATTTAAAATATTTATATTTGGAATATAAAACCTCACCATATCTTTAATAGAAAGGCTGAGGATTAAAAGTAATAAAATTGTATGACATCATTAAGAGAGCAGCAGCCAATCACACACACACACACACAGTCATCATCATCATCATCATTTTTTTAGGCCATGGTGCAGCACAGAGTGTGTGAAGGCTCTCCTCTGTAATCCATCTGCAGCGCCTCTTATCCCTCACTCCTTCCTCTGACTTTGATTAGTCGCCGTTTCGCAGTTTTCTGACACGACGCTACGTCAAATGTCACTGTTAGTGCTGAGAGCGACAAAGTTTCTTAAACACTCAAAATAAAACCATTTTTAGTTTTGTTTTTCACTAAAATCCCACTCTCGCTGTATGACGTCAGGGCAGAGTGCCAGGGAGCTGTGGGTAAAAAAGGGGCGGAGCTTTGACCAGCCAGCGATCGTTCTCCCATGACCTGCTTAGAGTTTTCTAGTGATGTTTATAAAATTGTTTAATTAGGCATTAGCCATATTAGCGCTGCTAAACTCTGAGCGGTGTGTGTGTGTGTTTTTTTTTAATCTATGTTGAACATGTAACATAACAGCTAGCTTTTCTTTATTAAATCTTAATAAACTGGTTAGCATGATAGCATTAGCGATAATAATACAAGTATTTAATTAGTGATTAGCGTTATTAGCGATGCTAGTCTTTATAGTTAAACTCAATCCAGGTGTGTTATACTCTATTAGCCTATTATGCCATTTAAACCAAGCTAGCATAGGATTAGCGATTACGCTGTGTAAAAACAGATAGCTAACACCATGCGCGCTTTAATATTGTAATTACAGCAGGAACCAAATGGAGCTAATATGGAGCTAACAACTAGCATGATGCTAACACAGCTTTGGACTTACAGTGTTTGGTCATGAGCTCGTTGGTCGAGTTTTGTACAAAACAGGTACAGGAAGAGTTCAAATGTGCATCCGGTATTTACATAAAGACGTTTATTGGTTGTAAATATAAATCTGTATTAAACGAATCTTACTGCCATGAAGTTAAACACAGGGCTAAAGTTTGCATTAAATCTATATTACTGTCTAATAAACTTAAATCGGTATTAAACACAGAATTCATTTACAGCGCTAAATCGTCCTCCTCTGCCCTCGTATCCAGCTCTTATTTTTCTTCTTGTTAATTAATAGCAATATATTAAACTGTGTTTAATCATGAGAGCTGAGAGCCGACAGACGGAGCTCTGGGTTCAAGATTACTTAATTAAAAATTATGTATTTTTAAACAAGGCAAATAAATGCAGCTAAAATTAATGTAAACATCCGACACTTTATGTTTTTTTCCAGCTATAAAACACTTATTATTAAGCACTAATTAGCACACACACATTAACACACACACACTCATTAACACACACTTGTTAATGGGTGACTGATGGCAGTTGGATGGAGCTCAGATGAGTGTGTGAGTTCTGACGGTTTGTGCAGCCGGCGGTGAAATACACACTCATAAACACACGTGTTCACGATTCATTTAGCATTTCAACAAATACGGATTAACACGTGAATCAATTCATCACTTAATGTCGCATGTTTGGCTGAAATAAAGCACCTGACTTGTGTTCAGTTTATAATAAGGGAATAATGTTCAATATGAAGATGTATTAAATGATTTATCACCTGAAACACACACACACACACGGCAGGTTCCCGGAGGTACAGTGACATGTGATGTGTTTATTATTATTAAAGGCTCCTGTGGGGTGGAAAAGGAAACTCCCATGATTAGATCTAGTTTAAGCTCAATCAATAATGCTTAATTAAGCGTTTAATTAAAAGCCGAGTGTCCAGTGGTGTGAGTAATGCAGACGTTTTCTTTCTTGCGTTCTTTCTTCCTTTCTTCTGGTCGTCCTGTCCCCTCGTCTCTGTCACTGGTGTAACAGCCAGTAATTTTCCAGATGAGCTCACTCGGCCGCGCACCAGCATGCAGATCTCTAGTTAAATATAAATAATTAATTAAAAGAAAAAACTTCCCATTTTGATTTATGAGAAAGAGGAGCAGCGCTTCATTACACACACTGTTTACCATCTAATTAGGATCTTTATCAGCATTCAGAACTCACACGCTCGAGCTCTGGTGAGAAGTTCCACGAGAACCAAAGGACAAAAATACCTAGTCTTAGCTCCGCCCCCTCAGGACTTTTAGTAGTGGGTGCTGTATTATTAATTTAATGAACTGTTTCGCGAATAAAGTCTCCGGCTGAAGAAGTTCGGATTTAAAAGGAAACATATTCTGTATAATGTATAATATATTATTGTACGTAGTTATTCTTCTTATTCTTATTATTAGTGTTTTATTTTGTCTTAATTTCTTAATAATCTGCACAATTTGGTGCAATTGCATTTCACTACCGTTATAGTGTGTAACATGTATGTAACCAGTAAAACTCTTAATTCTTAAATCATTAGAGAATTTAAAACCGTCCTCAGATACATTTTTTTATTGTCTATAACTGTCGCTTTACACTTCCAGCGTCCAGGTTCGATTCCCGTCTCTGTGTGCATGGGGTTTCCTCTGGGGACTCCGGTTTCCTCCCACAGTCCAAAGACATGCAGGTTAGGCTGATTGGCGCTCCCAAACTGCCTGTAATGTGTGTGTGTGTGTGTGTGCCCTGAGATAGATTAGCACCCTGTCCAGGTTGTACCCCACCTCGTGCCCTAAGCCTCCTGTGATAGGCTCCGCCCCCGGCGACCCTGAATACAGGATAAAGCGGTGTAGCCCATGAGTGAGTGGTTAAACTAAAAGTCGAGTCTTCTTATTTAAATGATTGTATTTGATTATGTTTGGAATAATTTACGCTTCCCGCCAAAATATTTCATCTCAAAACTAAATATCTCGGGAAGTTTTTTCTTGCCACAGTCGTCGTCGTCCTCGGCTTGTTCATCAGGGACCATCTGATCGTTTTGATTCAGACACGTTCACATTTCATACAAACTTAAATAATTCTTCTGATTGTGTGAGGCTGCTTTGCGATAATGACAATTGTTAAAAGCGCTATACAAATAAAATTTAATTGAAATGAAAAACTATTCACGAGACTCAACGGAATGCACAAGGAACGCTACACCGATACGCCGCGGGACTGAAACGATTCGGAGAAGAGACAGACAGTAAATGACGCGTCAGTCATTTCACACGGAATCAAACCTGCAATGAATCACGAGATGGAGTGTGATTACGGTGATCGCTCTTTGGTTAAACACCGACCTACAGAGTGTGAGGACTGTAATTAGCATAGCCTTGTGTGTGTGTGTGTGTGTGTGTGTGTCAGCAGTGCAGGCTCAAAGGGCAGGTGAAGTGCTGATTAAAGCAGCTCTCTGTACACTGAAACACGCTGCGCCGCGCCTGCACCGCCGCTCACCCCGAACATCACACCATTAATCACCGCTCAGTTACACACCAATTAAACACCGCACGCAGAGCCGACAAACTGCGGGGTCACGCTCTCCGTCCCCGGCGGATATATTACTCTCCGCAAACAGGAAGATGGAACCGGTTACAGGAAGTGGAAGCAGTTCAACAACAACTGGTTTAAACACGGAAACAGAACGTGTCGATGATAAAAGGAAGCAGTTCAGGAAGCATTAGGGATGAGGAAGAGGAAGCAGGTCGGATACAGAGAAGATACGAAGACTAAACAGGACTCAGGAAGAACAAAGACAGGAAAGGGAGAGCTGGAGAATTAGGGGGGTTTGGTCAAAGAAAACTGTGGAAGCAGGAAGATTAAACCAGGAGAGGAAGCAGTTTATACGCAAAAAGTAGGAACAAGTGGTATAGACAGAGAGGAAGAAAGAGGAGGAAGAGGAAGAAGTTCAGATAGATAAAGAGAGAATATAAAATAGTAAAAAGAGGAAGACGTGTGGACACAAGACGAATAAAGAACAAACAGGAAGTAGCTTTAATGCAGGAAGAAAACATAAGAGGAAGAGGCGTGTACACAGGAAGAGGACATAAAAAGGGAAGTATAAGGAAAAGGAAAAGATTCAGACACAGAAAGAAGAAAAGTAAGTAGTTCTGATACATAAAAGGGGGAAGAGGAAATGTTTAAACACAGAGCGAGGAAGAGGAAAAGGAAGTAGAATAAACAGGAAGTAGTTTGGACCCAGTGTCTAAGGCTTGATGATGAGGATGAAATGTTTTTTTTTCCATTGTTTTGCAGACATTATTCACTATCAGTGTCAAACCCCCTGTCACAGTCCCAAGCACTTCCTGTGTCCATGCTGCTTCCTCTTCCTGTGTCCATGCTGCTTCCTCTTCCTGTGTCCACGCTGCTTCCTCTTCCTGTGTCCATGCTGCTTCCTCTTCCTGTGTCCACACTGCTGTGTACTCTGTGTGCTGTGTGTCCTGTGGTGGTGTTTCACGGCTCCATGCTGAAGTTCTGTTTCTCATGAAGATATTTTGGGTCTAAAAATACTCAGGCTCTCAGGTTGGTGGTTTCAGGTCTAATAAAAGAACGCTGCGTGTCCTCATGTCCACCAGGAGGCGCTAATGAGGACCAGAAGATGAGAGGAAGACGTTCTCCTCCAGCCATCTGAAACGCTTTTGAAGGCATCTGCAGAACATCTTTTCTCTGTTCCTCAATAATTGATTAGCGTCTAGGACGAGCTCTGAAGTGTGTGTGTGTATGTGTGTGTGTGTGAGGCTAGAGGGTCTAGAGCTGAAACACAGTAAGATAAGCCCTATATCATTTTGCGCTTACTCAACACGCTTCATGTTTATCTTATCTTTCCTCTGTCAGATATACAACTACCGTGTGTGTGTGTGTGTGTGTGTGTGTGTGTGTGTGTTTGTGCGGCTGTCAAATGAAAGTCACCCCATTTCATTCATATTTCAACCTTGATGTTTGGCAAAATCTAGCTCCAAGCTGGGGCAAGGACATCTGGATGTGTGTGTGTGTGTGTGTGTGTGTGTGTGTGTGTGTGTGTGTGTGTGTTTCACCACACACCAAACAGCTTCATAAATCCGAGTCGTGATTCCCACAGCCCCAGAGGAAGGAAAAATCTCTGAGTCGTGTAAGCCTTCTAACAGCCGAGGCAGACGTCTTTGTTGATGATTTTCAGCCAATCAGAACGCAGGAATCGTTTAATTAATGGCGGCATTAATGTGGGATAGATAGCATTGTGTAATCAGGTAACTTCCGACCAATCAGATGGTCAGATTTATATACTGTATAAATAAACGAAACATGAGGAAGATAACATTCCTGCGTTTTTGTATTCACCAGGCTTTAACAAGCCAAATCGATTTCTCCCCTAATGTGACATCATATAAGAAAAGCCCCTCCCTGACTCTCAGCCTAGCTCTGAGGGGTGTGGCTCAAGAATAGTTCATTAACATAAACACGTACGGGACCCTTAATTCCCAAAGCGTTTGTGTTAAATGAACCCCACCGACTTCACATCAACTTCTTACCTTGGGACGTCCCACACAGCACGGAGAGCAGTCAGGGACGTCCCGGGAGCTTCAAAGCTTTTGAATTTAAAAAAAAAAAAAAAAGCATGAGATCTTCCATGTTTAAGAAGTTCTTCAGTGTGATGTGAACATGCTCGCATTCCAACGGAGGTCATGCTAGTGTCCTGACTGTTTTTTTTTTCTCTTTTTTTTTAATTACTATATCCTGTTTCAGTCCTGAACTAACCATGAGCACGAAAAACTTCAAAATAAAAAAGGACAAAAAAAAATTTATCTTACACAACTGGACCTTAAAAATGAGAACTCATGAAGTTACACAAGGTATAAAGGAGTGATCACTTTAATAAGGTGAAAAAAGGACATTTTGTTCTATTCAATATACTTTCAGCGTATCTGCAAAGCAAGCTGTATATCTCACTCGCTCCATCGCCATGGCAACGGAATTCACGAAGCTTTCTGCGAAACGTTCTGTCTCGACTCGGTGCTGTCGAATGGAGCATTAGCTTACATCAATTAAACACGTACATATGCATGAGACATCGAAATGAACCCTTTTGGTAATCTGCAATTCTGCATTTTTTAACACTTTTTTTTTCGAATATTGATATTTACACAAACATTAATTGCTTCACTTGCTTTCGTTATGCATACAATCTGCCTTTATTCTTTATCGTTACCCAGCATCCTTTTGCGTATCTGGGTCGAGTCCATCGAACGTGAAATATGACAAAAAAATAAGGCCACGTAATAGATTGCACATAACTGGATAAACACAACAAGGTTATTTCTGTTTGTAGAAACGTTATATGACATGACACGAAAGCAGTTCACGTAGTTTGTAGCTTGCGCAGTCAGAATTGCGTTTCCTGGTCACGTTTTTGCGCAAGCTTTTGTTCCACGATACATGAAATCATTTCAACTCACGACAACATCTTCAGCAGGCAAAAGTACAATGATGCGTGACGCCGTCTCAGGCTTCACGTCCTTTGGTGCAGGAATATTGTGATAATAATCAGAAATTGTGTCCGAATTGTGTACTTCCTCTTCTTGCGTCAACTCTTCAGAAGTCGAATCCGGTCCGAACATGCAGCGCTCAATATCCTATACCCTCCTTTCTGTTCCCTATAATCACCTCAGTATAAGAATTATAATAATAACAATGTTCACCGCAATCATTGTTCTTGACTTAAAGACTTTCACGTTATAATTATGTACAATTTTTTAAAGAAAGAAGGAAAAAATTATGCACATGGGCGAGCCATTAGCATTGCCTTTTCAAACTGGACCAACTGTCTTTGAGTGGTCACTCCGCTCGATTAGTTAGTACTTTTTTTCATCTTTCTTTTCTTTTCTTCTCCTTGAGTCGGATCTGTCATGAAAGCACATAACGCGACTGAGAGAGCCGTCAGCGCTGACATGCTCTTACATCGTGTTGACAGGATACGGATTTATACTTCAAACACTTCACATGGGGAAAAAAACACAGCGATGAAAGTAATTACTCCCGACTGACAAAAAGCAAGTGACAGAAAAGAAAAGAAAAAAAATCCAAGGAAAAAAAAATCTAAAAGCACTTCTCAGAAAAAGGGAACAGCAATATGCGAAGCAGAAGAAGAACAGAACATTGCGAGTACAAATAGATTACTGGGTTTTACTGCTTGATGGAACTTGATGAAACAGTTCTGAGGTCGTAAGAACATGCCAAGGAGCTTAGGAATCCAGGGTGAGAGTACACGCAATGTCTCTGCAAGATGCTCTAAAAGCAAGTCTGCCAGTTTCTGCAAAAATGATGAAGTCGATATCATGGGACGACTCCATTTTCCCTCAAAGACATTCAGTTGAAGGGGTCACAGCCCCATGTGGCTCTCAAATATGTTGGTGTCCAGGATGGGAAAAAGTGCTATATAGCATTTTGTAACCCCATGGTGGAAGCAAATGTCTTCCTCAAAGATGGTGACTTTTAGGGTCAGGAGATAGACCCATGTATTCCACACAATATGGTGATGTTCAGGATGGAATAGCTTAAGGTCATTTTGAAATGCAATGTGTTCCAGACCATGATGGGTTTTTAAAGATGTTTTTAAGGTCAGGACAGATTCCTTTTTAATCCAAATAATAAACCTGGGTATAAAATCATAACTGATCTATCATAACTAAATCATAACCCCATGCTACTCAAAAAAGAGGTGTTGATGCATTATGAGGATGTTTATATAGAAGGTGAGATCAAGGGGTGAGATATGGGTACATAACAATAATGGGCATGGGTTCCACAAATATGTTTGCTTTTGGATCAAAAAATAACTATATTTTTTCTCATAATGGTGAGAATTATATTATAAATCATATTATTGAAAAGGAGTTCCTAAAACTCTGATCCAACCCTGTTTTTTCCAAAGATGGTGGTGCCCAGGTTCCCATGTTCATTCTTGGGCTTGTTAGTCCAAGAATGGTGGTTTTGCATCTTAAAGATGTGGACTCTAGGATGAATGAAGGAGCAAAGGTAATTTTTTTTCAATTAAGCACTTTTTGCTAAGGATGGTGTGATTAGGATAAGGATAGAGGAGAATCAATGATGAAAACGTGTTCCTCAAAAATGGTGGTCTCAGGGTCCTTTATTTTTCCAGGTCTAAAGGCATGACAGCACCCTGTGTTCCTCAAAGATGGGTTTTTATGGGTAAGATAAAGCTGTTTTTTCTTCATCCATGGAATGGATGTGTGACATGTAGCATGGGAGCGTGACGTTTCTCAATGTTAATCCAAAGTTAGAAATGGGTAGAAAGGGTGTCTTTGTCCTTAGGGTGGTTTCCAGAGAGGAATGACAGAATAAGATCTAATTTTTCTGTACAACGTTAGAGGGTTGATAATCCCCCAGTTTGGTCCAACGGTAGGGTCAAGACACAACACTGTACAGATTTACCAAAAATAAAATCAAGGGAGACTTGATAATCAGTTCATCCCATTTCAAATCGAGACAACGTCATCATTGTAAGCGTCCTCTTTAAGTGACCTTCCTCTTATTGTTCTGTTCTGCACTCGTCTCAGATGGATATATTACCATTTTCTTTTATTTATCCTTTTTTTGGTAAGAAATAAAGTTGCAGTATAGAAAGGACGGACAGACAAGCGAAGTGATTCGGGATTCTGGTCGAGGGTCCGGTAAATCCCCTCATGGTTAAGACCTCAGGTAGAGTTGAAGTTCAAAGGGCAATGTTTCCCAAAGCGACAAGCAGCAGAAGCATCCAGGCCTCAGTGCAGAGCTTCAGTCCAGCACCCCAGTTTGAGTTCCACGCAGGGTTCTCCTCAGGGATAATTTCCTTCAGGAGGGAAAGGTCAGAATTAGAGTCGGATCAGTCCGAATAAAATTTCATTTGTTAAATATAATCAGCCAGTGGCAGAACATTTTGTGTATGACATCACAACTATCATGAGGTAATTTTTTTGCTAGCATGTTAGCTTGTTAAGTGGTAAGTCTTTTTACCTCGACGTCTTCACAGATGAAGCCTTTGGAGTTGCTGCACTTTATGTCATTTTCCTGAATAACGAACAACAAGAAGAAAACCTCAATTCTTAAATTTTTGTAAAGCTGATTTGAGACATTGAACATTGTTAAAAGCGCTATATAAATAAAACTGAATTGAATAGATGTTTTCTCATTCGCTACATAATCAAACTTACTCCCTGTAAGCAGCTAGCTTTGTTACTTGATGCTAACTCTTTTAACATTTAATTTACTTACAAACGACAAATCTGAAATTAGCAACCTAGCTTTTTATTAACACAAGCTGATTATATTTTAAACATACGGAGCATCTGATACATCTCTTATTTCTTGCAGATAAGAAAACTGAACAAAAGTTTCATTTCCGTCTCGCCCGTGATGGAGAATGGGGATGTGCGGTCCTTACCTGCTCCAACAAAGCGCTTTTCAATTAAACCTGTCTTACACCGGTGGAGGTTTTTTTTGTTCCAGCCAGAGCTGTTGTACATCAGATCTGAGTCACGCTGACATTTGCAGTAAGACCACTGAGGCTTAGCGGAGATCATTGTCTCTACACACCTTAAAATAGAGCATACGCCAAGCGAGCGGCGTCTTTCAGCACTGCTAATTAGCACTTTCTCTGTTTGCTTTGATAAAATCCACACGCCTGAGCGAATTAAACAAAACCCGAGGAGAGATTACAAACCGGGATCCTCCAGCTGACACCAATACATCTCGTTAACAGTAAACAAACAAAATCAAAAATAAATTCTATTACATTACTCACCTTGTTAACAAGCTAAGTAACTGAAACTTGATTGTATGACATCACTGTGAACTCTCTCTGCACTCTGGTGCACGGCTTAGCATTAACATGCAATAAAATGATATGACAGCACACAAGAAGTTAGTTAGCAGATGTTAGCGTGTTTGCTAATATGCTAGCTGTGCAGTCATGTTAGTTATTTAACTGTAAGTAAAAAAAAATCAGTAAATGATTAATTAATTAAATGAAATAAGTATTTATTTTTTATGAAATGAAATAAACATTAGCTAACTTTTCTACTTGAAAATGTAAAATTTTTGCAACAATTTAAATTTGTAACACATGAACGCTAATCTACATTTTTGGTTAAATTTGAAGTCAACTAATTTATGAAACGTTGTATAAGTTGGCTGATATCTCACCGAAGCTCCGCCTTCTTCCACTAGGATGTTCATGCATTTAGTTCTGTTCATGCTTTGGATTTAAACTCTACAATAAAACACCTAGCCTGCTAACGTCTTTTTTCATTATTGCTATCTACTTCGTTCTCCATAAACGTCAAATTAACGTCTCAGAACGCCTCTTAAGTGGATTTTCTGTAATGTGCTCTCAGCTCAGAGAAAACCATCCGTCCATCCATCATCATCTGTCTCTTGTCTTATCTCGCGCTTATTAAACGTTATACAACAGGAACCATTAGAGCAGCGATTCCCAGATAACGTGAGCGCCTTGTGTAAGAGTTGTTTAAAACATGTTCACGCCACTGACAGGAAGTAACATCTGCCAGATGCCAATGCATATTAACGACCAGCCATGGTAGTGATGTAATAAGGGAAGAGTTTATTTGTCACAGATCTGCTTTTATCTGCATCCTGTGTAAATCAGTTGTCCTGGCTTAAATGATGCCTAAGGAGCAGACGTATCCTCAGTTTTATGCTAGGTAGGCTAAGATCCAGCATGTTATGCTAGCTAATATGAAGAAACCAGTTCACGTTTTATGCAAAATATTTTACCAGGTAATATTTATAATCTTCTGCATGCGCAACCATTTTAACAACTGAACTGTTTGTAAATAAAACGGCCGTTCGAGTCAAGCCGGGACTTTTGATTGTGCAGAATAACCGAACACAGTTCTTTATTTCTCTGTATAATCCCCTGCTACACTAATGCACTTATCCCTGTGTTTCACTAGGGCTTGAACACCATCAAGGAAATGTTTTGGAGAGGTCAGGAGTGTACAGTGGATGTGGCAATAACTCCCATAATTGTGTACAGTTCCCACAGACAGATGCATCTCCTAATGTTCATGATGTTCAAGGCTGCAGTCGTTCATGGACGTACGGAGTTCTTTAAGATGTTTGTACTGTTTACATGTTTAACTGCGAATAAGAGTCTCATCACCGTTCTATGTTTAAAAGCTTCTTCAAGTCTCTGTTTAACTTGGACAGTTATTTAATTTTAAATGTAAACACAGTTGCTAAGTTTAGCAGACTGGAAGCACGTTGACTGAGCATATGTTAGTTAGAGGCAGGCAAGTATGTGATACGCTTGTTGACATTGCCGCTAATTTAATCGTAGCTGCCTTATGTTGTCTTTCTTTCACCCAAACACACATTAGCACGTGCATGTGTCTGCTGTATTCTCACACATGCACCTGAAAGTGTTTGCAGCGCTGACTCGACAGGTGTTAGCATACAGGGTGCTGCGATCACTTAGCGAGGCGTCTTTAACAGGGTTACACCGGGCCTGGACTGTTTTTTTACAGCCTGCACCTGTGGACAGGTCATTCCAGAGTGGCGAGCCACGATTGGGTTCTGTATGCTGACTTATTTCCTTTTGAAACAGTAAGTGATGCAGTAAAGTGTCTGCGGAAAACACAAGGAACACAAGACACGCCCCTAGCGGGTGGGGCATATGCATTTAAGAAAGCTTTTGATTGGATAGAACTTGGACTAGAACTGGACAAGTCATCATGATGTTTTAGTAGCTGTGCTGAAGGTGATTTTCAGGATGATTTCTGGCGTCCCTAACTCTGAAGTACAGCAAAAAAAGAAAGAAACAAAGTGGAAATGACTTTTTTCGTAGGGCTTTAAAAGGCATAAGAGCGTTAAGTAATAGTAAATTTAGGTCCTTGCAGCGAGATGACAAAGTTATAATTGTGGCGATGGCTGTGATGTGTTCTCAAGCAGGGAGGATGTCAAGAGAAACGCCTGAAGCAAACATCATTTAGAGATTTCTGTCAAAAGCAAGATGAGAGCCAGAAGCATGATCGTGATTTCTCTCTCTCTCTCTCTCTCTCTCTCTCCCTCTTTTTTAATCTGAGCAGGACTGGGAGAGACTTACGAGACACTGCGTTGAGCTGGATCCTTGATGCGCAACTGACAGGCTTTTGAATTGTGGCAGGAAATGTAAAAAATGGCTGTGCTCGGCTCCCTCCAGGCGATCTCTAATTATAAACTTCCTGCATGAATGCTTCTTCTGTCCTGCGTTCGCTAATTACCATATCTGCCATAAATTGTGGGCCAGACACACAACCGCCGAGTCGAGTCGATACTGGCATCTATTGCGCCGTCCCCTGAGGGTCTGTGAGAGGACACATTTTTCAGCAGTTTCCTCTTTTTATTGTTCTCCTATGCACTTGTTCTTTAACTCGTTTCTCTTTCAGACGTTAATTAGAGACCCGTCAGTACTACGGGAGGCCTGTTTACCGACAGGTGACGCGAACAAGGGTGTTTTGTGTTCGTCTGGGTAAGACGCAGAAACAATGGACAAAATGTTAATTCATTCATTATCTGCGAGAGACTGTTTTGCATTCGCGGCTTGATTAGTCCTCAAATTGTACATGCAGTGCTGATTGAATACACTGTGTCATCAGGGAAATTCCTTCTCCGATGTCTGAATATGTTTTCTTTATTAATAAGGTGCCATGTCTGTCTACAGCATGTGCCTTGAGGAAGTTTGTAAACTAGGCTTGATTTGATGATATTTCTTTTTTCTTCTCTTGAGTAAGATCTGAAGCAGGTTTCATGCCAGATGCCCTTTATGTAGCCAGCTTCCCATTTCCTAATGGCGCTGGCACTGCGTGTAGTTGCTGGGTTGTACGGTTAAGGGCCTTACCCATGGATCCAACAGGAGCGACCCGCTCGTGGCAGGGCTTGAACACAGAGCTTCAACCACCTGATCCTCCACTGACCCATTGAATATTTCAATATCTCTTTTAAAGTGCTAGTTCAAAAGCGTACCATGTGCATTACCTTTTAATAGGCTGGCGAACGGTCATGCAGTTAGCATGGATTTTTCTGCGTACTCTAATAACATTCATCTCTAATTCTAATTTTAAAGAATGAGAAGCCTTTATTATGATCTACTCTTTCTGTTAAAGCAATCTTCCCTCGGCTAATCTGCTTATTCCATTGTTCCTGGCAGTTCTCTACCATTATACCTCCTAATGACCAGCTGGAAACCTAAAACACTCCAGAATTAACCCTTTAAGTCAGGAGTGTTTTAGTTTTTTTGTTCTGTCTTAAATGGAAATTGAGGTGAGTATAAGTACATTATTAGAGGTCTTGGTGGTTACATTTTCTCCTGCTCTGCACACTGACTGTGAAGTTTGTCACCTGGACGGTGAGTAAAATGTAAGTAATTAGGGCCAAATTTCCAGATCCTTATTTTATGCAAAGATGTATTTAAAAGTTTCGCTGAGACTCATATGGAGCTTCTGCAGAAACACTAAACTAAACAAAGTTGGAACGTGTGTTGATTTGACTGTAGAAGCTTCAGTTGTGGAATTTGGCTCCACTTACTTACAATCTACTCATGCTCTGGGTGACAAACTTCACGGCAGGTGTGCAGAGCAGGAACATTTTTAACGATCTTGTAACCAATACTTATAAAAGGCCGTCGCCCTCGTCTTGGCCATCTCACAATCTCATTATTATCTAAACACAGTTTTTTTTTTTTTCACTCATACATACTTCCATAAATTTTCTTTTCATTTCGTGAAGCTGCTTTGAGACAATGACCATTGTTAAAAGCGCTATATAAATAGAATTCAATTCGATTCAACCTCTAGTAATGTACGTATATATACCTTAATTATCATTTACTTGCCATTTTGACATAAATTCAAAGAAAAAAAATACAAACTACCCCTTTAAGGAATAACTGGTCTTAAGAATTTTCTTGCATGTGTTTATTGCACACAATGTCCTCGTCCAAATCTACTAAAAAATGTGGGTCAAATTAAAGATTGAACAAGAATCTGCTAAGATTCCTCCCGCCATCTTGAATAAACCAGGATCAACTCGGTTTAAAACTGTGAACACTCACGTCATATTCAGATTTGGTGATGTTTGGGTGTGCAGTAGGGTTGGTGCGAGGGACCTCTGGGTTTGTTGATTCTGTAGTCTTGGGGATGTCCGTCCCAAACGCCTGAATGGCATTACCTGTGGAGAGGTGCAAAGGTACATCCTAGATCAGCTGATGCAGTTATTTAATAGCTGTTGAATGGAGGAAACTCTAACTCTTTTGTACTGTGTACAGTACTTGTGCTTGTGTAGAGGATGTGGCTCTATAGTTATTATCATAGCTCAGCTGACTTTACATCACCTTGCATTATATTAATGTAAAGTTCATATGTATTCCCCCGATGCCTATGTCACAGCAGGACACCGCTACAGTAGCATAGGTTCAGTACAGTAGAGCTTAATTCACTTTAAACCAAGTGTTAGTAGTCAGGATACACAGAATTTAGCTTCTCAGCAACATTATGGTAACTGATATTCACACTATTTTATGTACGATCATATGATGTTCCTCTTTTTATGATGTTTTGTGCTACAGATTAATTCCTTTAATACCCAATCCAGCATTTTCGGCTGACTGCGGTATGATTGCTTCCCGGAACCTTATTTCCTCCTGCTCCGGCTCCATTCCGTGAACAAAGACAAAAGAACGATAAATCTGGTACCTGATGGTGGTTGTAATATTTAAAAGTCAACAAAGAGGTCTGAATGTGTTTCTCAACATGTCTGAGCTTATTCATTAAATCAACTGAATTCCACAGAGCAAATCCACCCAGACAGAGCAGACGTTTATACACAGGCGTTATTTTCACATATACTGGTATAGTAGAGTGAAATTCCCGCCTCTGTATATTCCGACTTGTTAGAAAGCCCTGGCATTCAGAATGCAGTGATGGCCATGATACACTGCCCCTAAGGCAATTATGGGGCAAGTGCCTCGGTCAAGGGTACAACAGTGTTTCTGTAGGACTAAAACTCGCAATCTTTTTATCTGTACATTTGAACTTTACCCACTGAGGCATCCTTTACAAGGATCTGATCAATAAACCTGGTTTCTTGCAAAGACATCTTTTATTCTCACATTGAAAATAAATTGGAGTAAAATTCCTACTTTCACACTGTTACGCAGGCAGGGTCAGAGTGCCTGCCCGGGTCGTCTTTTACAAGGGTCTGGTCTATAGATCTGGCTTCTTTTATACAGGAGATAGTCAGGATTTATTGCTACATATTCAAGGGCAGTAAAGTGAAATTCTTTCTGCATATGCCAAGTTGTTAGAAAACCAGGGACAATGCACGGGGTCAGCCATGACATGTTGCTCCTGGGGTGGTTCTCTGGTAATCCTGGGACATCAACTTTGATCTTTAAACAGGAAGCCACCCCTTCCAAGAACCTGGCCTATAGATCTGTTTTTTTTTTTTTATAGACAGTCAAATTGTAATGCCATGTATTCCAGTGCAGTGAATGTCATCAAAAGCATAGACAGTCCTACTGTAATGTCACATTTAAAAGTAAACATCCAACTGGACAGCCATGTTATACTGTAGCCCCTTTTTAGCAGTGTAATGGTGGAGAGCCTTGATGAGATCCTGAGAGTGGCAGGTTGATGGTGGTGGCACTGGAATTTAAACTCACCGCCTTCAGCTATCAGGTCCCAATCTTGGTCCAGCCAGACATGGAGGTAATCGAAGGTCTGAATATGATGGGGAGACAGTTGCTTCTGTTGCATCAGAGTTGCTCATATCTTGCTCATATGTCCATCATGATTTGTAAGGTTTTGCTCAACAGAACAGCTTTTTGTACCAGTGATGCGCCAAGGTCATCCATTTTACAACAGAATTTGTCACGCCGCCTAACACTTTCCAGACCAGGAGCAGCACAATGGCCCTTAATAGACAGCAGTGCCTGGAGCAGTTGGGGCTTTCTGAGGCACACTGGTGGCCTTTTTCATTCTCAAGAAACCACAAACTGTACGTTGTAAGCTGCACAAAAGTCAGTGTTCATTCCCATCTCATTCTAGCTAGACTGTTAGAATATTCCTCTAGCTTTCCACCATGTCTCATTCTGGCTTCCTCCCCTTCATGATTAGACTTAATATTAGGATATAGAATATAGGAGTATGGAAGTAATCGAATCCTAATGTTCCAGTTTGTTTAAGATCTTGAGCCAAATGTACTGTCTTTCATCAGGTCCTAGATGTTAAAGGGCATATTTTTCACACTTTACTTTTTTTTTATTTTTTATCATTGGTCTCCACTTTGTGTGTATACACGGCCAAAATGTAAGAAAAAGCAGATATCTTTGTGTTTCTATTTCCATTAGATTAAACATGTCATTTAAATATTCCACCTGATATGACATCATTCAGGCAAAAATGGAAAAGGTGGATGGACAGCTTGCATGCTCCCTGCTCTGTCTCAACTTCTGGAGAACGTTACTTCAGGGAAGTTTCTTTTCCTGTTTTCTGATTGGGTAAAAAAATTTGCCTATGCCGACTTGTTAAAAAGGAGTACAATACGGCAGCTTTAAATGTCCATTTTAGTTATTTAGTGTTTCTCTTCTTCTTTCAGTCACAAGTGATTTCTGCTGTTTCTGTCGTTTCCTGGCAGCGCTGCTATTGATAAGAGGTTCTTGGACATTCTTTATGGATCTCACCATGCTAGCTCACTGTTCGACCCCTGAACTCAACATTAGCTCATAACTAAAACACACTCTGAGCACACACACTTGTGTCCAGCCCCTCACTTCTAAACAGCCGTGATCCATTACACTTTCATACCACTTGAGCAGCAGCAACAGCAGCAGGGTCCGGCAGGAATCATCTGACTGTCAGACTGAGGAACAGAGCAGAGCAAATCCAGGAGCATAATTATCCCCTGTGTGGCTACAACAACAACTTCACTGGTCAGTTGGCAAAGTCATCAGGGACATGTAACACTTTCAGCTCTTTTAACACAGTTCTAGCACACTCGTTCAGCGCTTACACACCAGAACTGCTGCATTCATTCCAGGTCTGAGGGTTTATCCTGCCTAAAGTTCTTTTCTATCTTTGTAATGTTTTTATATTCAGTTCCAGCCTACAGGTGTAGAGATATACATCATTTTCCCCTTTGTTTCCACATGGTTTTGGATAAGACCCAAATGAACTAACAGCTGGTGGGACGATCATTCCAGTTAGAGATTCCTATGGCTGAGGAGTTGGGTCACGATTTCCACTACACGGTTAGCATTCGCTCGCTAGGTTAAGCTTGGACCGGCACTCTGTGTTGTGTTAGTTTATCTTTTACTTAAATGATAACCTTGTGTGTAAATTAGCAGTAAATGTGATTAAACTGAGGCACTGTTACAGGCTCTGTTTTTAGACATAGCTTCCGGCTGTGGGTGGAGCAACACTCAACGGACCGACACCAGAATAAAGAACCCTTCTGGTTCTGGATTGGGTTCTTTGAAAGCGGTACGGTTCTTGATGCGGTTCTTACGCAGGCAGGTGTTTTCTCTGAAGTCCCGCAGGAACTTCTCACACTCCTCCTCCTGGTTTCCGCTGTTCTTGCAGCTACACCATGGAGAGATGGAGAAGTCCGTGTGATTAGCGTCCTCGTAGTTGGGGGTCATGTCCGTCCCTTTACGAGGAGAAGGAAGAAACGGACATCAGTAAGACAGAGACACAGCATCACGTCTGTCAGGTTTGTCTGATTGTCATTCTCTCTTAGCCTCTTTCACTATCTGTCTCACTGTCATGCTGTCTGTCTTACTGTCTCACTTTCTGTCTACCTCTCTCACCGTCTGTCTTAATGTCTGCCTCTCTATCTGTCCCTCTTCCTGTCTTACTGTCTGCCTTAATTTTCTACTGTCACCCTCTCTGTCTGTCTCACTATCTGTGTTACTGTCTCATTGTCTGCCTAACCTTCTGTCTGCCTGTCTCACTGTCTATCTGACTGTCTTCCTGCCGCACTATATGTGTTACTATCTCACTGCTTGCCTGTCACACTGTCTTACTGTCTGTCTAACTGTCTCACTATCTGCCTTTATTTGCCTGACTATTTAAATGTCTGACTGACTCACTGTCCCCATATCTCTCAGTCTAATGATCTGGCTGTCTCTCTGTTGATCAGACTTACTTTCCTTCTGTCTTACAGTCTCTCTAGTGCCTGCCTCTGACCATTACGGCAAAAAGGTCTCTGTGTGTGTCTGTCTCTCTCTCTGTGTTTCTGTGTGTGTGTCTCCCTTGGTGTGTTTGTCTCTCTGAGTGTGTGTGTCTCTCTCTCTCTCTCTCTCTCTCTCTCTCTCTGTGTGTCTCACCGATGAGGCCGGTGTATGCCGTCAGACAGGCCTGGTAGTCGTCATTAGGACAGGTGCTGATGGTGTCATCACTCATCTGACAGTGTGTATGGAAATCCGCCAGTCTGGACCTGAAAACAAACACACACAGACAGATGTATAATGAGAAATGTGTTTATATGTGTGTGTGTGTGTGTGTGTGTGTGTGTATTTGTGTGTGGAGTCAGTGTAAACACTCTTTTAACACATCAGTGAGTTTATTTCTTTTCTCTCTCTGACAGTGTAGAGACAGTGTGGGGACAGTGTGGGGACAGTGTGGGGACAGTGAGTACAGTGTGAGGACAGTGTGGGGACAGTGTGAGGACAGTGTGGGGACAGTGTGGGGACAGTGAGTACAGTGTGGGGACAGTGAGTACAGTGTGGGGACAGTGTGGGGACAGTGTGAGTACAATGTGGGGACAGTTTAAGAAAAGTGTGGGGACAGTGTAAGGACAGTGTGAGGACAGTGTGAGGACAGTGAGTACAGTGTGAGGACAGTGTGGGGTGTCAGGACAGTGTGGGGACAGTGTGGGGACAGTGTGAGGACAGTGTGGGGACAGTGTGAGTACAATGTGAGGACAGTGTGAGGACCGTGTGGGGACAGTGTAAGGACAGTGTGGGGACAGTGTGAGTACAGTGTGGGGACAGTGTGGGGACAGTGTGAGTACAATGTGAGGACAGTGTGGGGACAGTGTGAGGACAGTGTGGGGACAGTGAGTACAGTGTGAGGACAGTGTGGGGACAGTGAGTACAGTGTGAGGACAGTGTGAGGACCGTGTGGGGACAGTGTAAGGACAGTGTGGGGACAGTGTGGGGACAGTGTGAGTACAATGTGAGGACAGTGTGGGGACAGTGTGAGGACAGTGTGGGGACAGTGAGTACAGTGTGGGGACAGTGAGTACAGTGTGAGGACAGTGTGAGTACAATGTGAGGACAGTTTAAGAAAAGTGTGGGGACAGTGTAAGGACAGTGTGGGGACAGTGTGAGGACAGTGAGTACAGTGTGAGGACAGTGTGGGGTGTCAGGACAGTGTGGGGACAGTGTGGGGACAGTGTGAGTACAATGTGAGGACAGTGTGAGGACCGTGTGGGGACAGTGTGAGGACAGTGTAAGGACAGTGTGGGGACAGTGTGAGGACAGTGTGGGGACAGTGTGGGGACAGTGTGAGGACAGTGTGAGTACAATGTGAGGACAGTGTGACTGCGATGTGTTACAGAGGACGGGGTACATCATCATGCAGCCAGAGAGGACACGTCACCCCCCTCCCCCCCCCTCTCTCTCTCTCTCTCTCTCTCTCTCGTAATTATGTTTATTGTTTATTGGCATGTCTGTTTTAACAACATCACCAAAGCAACAATAATCGAACAATATTCAAACAATAAAAATGAATAAAAACAAACAAACAAACGAAATAATAAAACACAAGCCATGGAATCAGAGAGCTAAATTAAATGACACGGATGGATTACAGAGACTCCAGGATGAAATGACTCACTGATTTACACAATGTTTTTTTTTTTTTTTTTTTTTTTTTTACGAGTCGAGCGAATCCTTTAACGATTCAGTGAATCATATACTGGGGATGATTAACTCTTCTACCAAACACTCACTGATCCAAACACTTTCAGTCCGGATTAAACGATTCACTGAGAGAGAAACAAGTGAATATTTGTCGCGACTAAAAGATTCAAGGATTAAAACATTTACTTATTCAACTATTGATTTACTGCTAAGCTGGTGTTATTCCGCATCGTTGACGGTTAAAGTGTGTGTATAAAGAGTTAAAATGTTAAATCTAATAATAATCTGCTGATCTTTAATGTAATCAGTGATATTATTATTATTATTATTATTATGATTATTATTTGAGGTTGAAGCCCACGTCCATGTCTGTGTGTCTCTCTGTACAGCAGAACTCTCTGTCTAACTTATTAATACAAAGAAATCCCATTCTGTAAGGTTGAGTATCTTACGCCTTGTTTACACTAAGTTGTCCTTCTTTGGTGCTCAGACAAATACACTCCCTGTTCGGTAATCGGAGAGTGAATCACAGATGAGAAATGGAAAAAGTAGATCAAAGGATAAAGATGAAGTTTTGTCTTAAAACCACTCCAGCGTGTTAAAATTCACAAAGAATTGTGGCGGCTTGTAGGTGCATCTGCGTTGTGTTGATTGGCTCTGTTGAGTGATGTGTACGGCCACGCCCACCTCAAGGTAAAAAGCTAAATATTTGCAGACAGAATTTTTTCTGAGACTGGTTTCTGGTCCTCCAGTGCCAACGTCTCATCGTCTACACCACTTTATCCTGTGTACAGGGGCCCGGGGGGCGGAGCCTATCACAGGAGACTTGGGGACAAGGCAGGGTACACACTGGACAGGGTGCCAATCCATCACACACACACACACACACACACACACTCACACAGAAACCGGAGTACTCGGCCAAATACTGATTCACTGAGCGAGAGACAAACGACTCTTGGTCATGACCAAAAATATTTACTGAATCATGTGCCATGAGTTGGCAAACACGCAATTACAAATATGACTCACATAATCTTCAAAAACACAGACATAAATATGTAACTATATATTGCATTTTTATACGTAAATATAAATAAATAAACATCTGTCTGGTCATGAAATTAACTCGTGCTCTTGTAAATAAATAAACGACCAACTGATTCAACTTATTGACTCTTATAAAGTCTGAATCCTTCATAAATACGTGTCTAATCCTTATGTGGCCTTAATTCAAATTTAGAGCTTTAAAAACTATGTCACAAGTATTGGCACCCATTGAAAAGCTCGGTACATTAGATACAATCGTACTTCCTGTTTCATACGCTGAGAAATAAATGAAGGATCTAAAAGTCTTATGAACAATATTTTTAACAAAATTAAATATAAATGTTCCTTAAGACACGTGAGTCCCGAATACGTCTTCTACACGTTGTCATGTCAAAATTGCATAAAAATCTGAAGTTCTGAAAGCTTGGGTTCTTCTTCTGAATCAGAAGTGACTCAGTGAACTGATTTGTTTTACTGATTCATGTGTAAATGATCTCGGTTCTGTTTTTTGTTTCTATTCATTTGTATTAGCAGCTTAGAAATTATTTTTGAGTTCAACTTGAATAAGTATTAACCCCCCGATACCCCCCCCCCCACACAACAAGCCACGCCCACGGGCAAGAGGAAGAGGAGAGGTGTGGAGAGTCTCTGGGGTTTCTGTCCTGCAGCGTGAGTCTCGGCAGTGAAGCCGTGATGAAGACGAGGATCAGTACTGAAAGCCTCGCTCGCTCTCTCCGCTGATTTGTTTTGGAGAAATGTCAAACAGCGCGGTACAGGTTTTACTAACACTCGCCAATTTTCTGTCTCGCTCCGAATAACCCAGGTCAAAAATTTCTTTTTTTTTTCTTCTTTGTTTCAGCCCACACACACACACACACATAACACACACATATAACACACAGATGTAATCCATCATCATGGAGTCGGCATGGCTCGGTATTATTCCCACGTTTTAGCGTGCGGTTATTTTGTGAAACGTCTCAGGTGATCAGATTTCATAACAATTCATGTTGAGCTCCAAACTCAAATACACGGTGTCCACTCGCATCAGGGGAACTTCACACCGCCTCGGGGGAGGTTTAATCAAAGCACAAACGCTGCTGTCGGCATTAATCAGCTCCCAGCTCTCTCTCTTCCTCTGTCTCTCTATCTCTCTCTCTCTCTCTCTCTTCCTCTGTCTCTCTGTCTCTCTCTCTCTCTGTCTCCCTCTCTCTCTCTCCCTCTGTCTCTCTGTCTCTCTCTCTCCCTCTTCCTCCTTCTCTCTCTCTTCCTCTCTCCCTCCTTCTCTCCCTCTCTCTCTCTTCCTCTGTCTCTCTGTCTCTCTCTCTCCCTCTCTCTCTGTCTGTCTCTCTCCCTCTCCCCGTCTCTCTCCCTCTCTCTGTCTCTCTCTCTCCCTCTTCCTCCTTCTCTCTCTCTTCCTCTCTCCCTCCTTCTCTCTCTCTCTCTCTCTCTCTCTCCCTCTCTCTCTCTCTCTCTCTGATCCATTTTTTAAAGGATGAAATACACCTCAACTACACAGACATTTGATATTAAACTACTGGTAACATATCAAACGTCCAATCACATGCAAATGATGTGTGTGTGACATGACACAACATGGTTTGTGTCCTTTAGCTTTTTTTCTGCAAAGCTTCATAATTATTGGCACCTTTGACTTAAAAAAAATGAGCAAATTATACACTCATGACATCACAAATCCTCTTTGTAAACAGTTGTTTTTAGGAAACGTTCCACGTCATGCAGTTCGTATCAAATTATCATAATACAGTATATATATGTAATTCCCTGTAGAAGGCAATATATATTTATATATATATCTACAAAAGGGGGCAGGGCATTTTCATATTTAACTCCAAAACTTTGGAATAGCCTTCTAGACACTGTTCGGGGCTCAGACACAGTTTCCCAGTTTAAAAGTAGACTCAAGACGCATCTCTTTAATCTGACTCATCCCATAACCTCATACTCCAGTACATCTATCCTGAATGGTAACTACGCTAATTCTCTCCACCTTTTCTGTATTTTTCTATCCATTCCGAGGCATCTGGAGATTGTACCAGCTTCAGTAGATAAAGGCCAACCCTGTGAGGATCCTGAGGCATCCAGAGAAGGACCAGCTCCAGCTGGATTCTGCCTTATGATGTTTGGAGCTACACATCCTGCTCCTGTGCTCCCAGTGATCCAGACCCCATCTGCCCTCTGCACCTACTGACTCCCTGTGCTGAACTGGACTTCATGTTAATCTACACAACTTCTGTTATATTGAACTTTCACCTGCACAACACACTTGATGTTATTTCTATCTGTTATCACCCAGATGAGGATGGGTTCCCTGTTGAGTCTGGTTCCTCTCAAGGTTTCTTCCTATTGCCATCTCAGGGAGTTTTTCCTTGCCACTGTCGCCGTCACTCTTGGCTTGCTTATCAGAGATATTTCATTCATCATTCATTTAATTATTATCTAGACACATTTTTCTCACACATACACACTTCCAAATATTTTCTTTTCTTTTCTTTTCTTTTCTAGAAAAAAAAAAAAAAAATTCTTTAATTTTTTTTTTTTGTGAAGCTGCTTTGAGACAATGACCAGTGTTAAAAGCGCTATATAAATCAAATTGAATTGAATTGAATATATCTATATATATATATATAAATAAATAATTTAAGGCCTCTAGCGATCACTGTAAATAAATAGTATGTAAATATCGATCTGTCTGTCTATAAGGAACATAATCTGTACTGGCACTGATACGAGGACCCGCTACACAGAAATGATCACAATCTTATGTTAATGAGCAATATGCTAATTAGGTACTTGTGACATCACACACTCTAAAGCGTGTTGTTTGTGAAACATGAACATCTGATCATCTGCAGTACACACCGCACCACATGACTACAGGATAGAACAAGCGTTATTTACACCTTTACATTCAGCTGCACTCGAAATTATTCAACCCACTTTGGAAATGAGATGTTTGGGCCAAAATGACTAACTTACAGCTGTTTGTAATAAATCAGTGAAACATGAGCAGTTTAAATTCACTAATATAACAAGTCATTTCTCCAAAAAGATACTTTTAATGATTACTGCAGTCGGAGTTATTCGACCGCTTTAAAATAAATAAATAAATAAATAAATAAATAAGGATTTAAGAAAATCTTACAACTGAGACACAAAGAAATTCCCCGTACATTTTATTTCTTCTTTCACAAGAATAAATCTCAACACACTCCAATTTAATGTTAAATAAAAAATAAATAAATAAAATAAAACTCCTGGCAACAAGACAAATACTCTGGAAT